>NC_134708.1:20023700-20251200 GCF_043290135.1 Rhipicephalus microplus | reverse complement strand
TGATATGATACAACGGGAAGCTTTTTTGTCTACCTAGTTAACGTATACGGATACTCTTTCATGTGCCGGTATATAGTTACTTTGTGAAATACGGTTGCTGGAGCCAACTGAACGCAGAGAAAGAAATTTTCTTTGACAGAAATACATAGATTAGAATGCCTATGCTCGTGCGCTGACAACACCGCTCCGCTACTCTGTGAGTGCTAGCAGCCTTGTCTGAAGACCGTGGTGGCGTCGTTTTAGTTAGCCATTAGGAGGTGGCTGCGGTGAGAACTGCAGTAGCTTCTTATGGATGAAAGGGCGTTATTTCGGTCGGCCCTGTTGGTTCTGTGATATATGCGAGTCGACACATGAAAGTTCGCAAATTGCAAAAAAAAAAAAAAAACTTAGCACACCGGTACTATCACTGACGGTCACCCCAACACTGCCTCCACTACTACGACTATTGCTACAGTCACCTGCACTGCCGTACACTCGTTACCGCCACTGTCGTCATACCTGCTGCTGCCCACATTAATTCCCTACCACCTCTGCTATTGCTATCTATGATATACTATCACCACTACGACTATTATCACAATCACCTGTGCTGCTGTACTATTACCTCTACCGAAACTAGTGGAGCGAGTCTCGACACTATTGTTATTATTATTACTGGCCACATTACTCTTTACACTCGCACTGCTGCTAGTACGACTGCTACCACCCCTAGCATTACTTCTACGCGTTACTATCCGCTTGATTACCTCATCTACTACCACTACTACAACTACTACTACTACAACAACAACAACAACTACTACTACTACTACTACAACAACAACAACAACTACTACACCTACAACAACAACTACTACTACTACTACTACTACTACTACTACTACTACTACTACTACTACTACTACTACTACTACTACTACTACTATCCTGAGCCCTACTACTTTACGGCGCAGTCTCAGAGCATGCTCTCCTTTTGTGTTCTTATATGAAGTTCCCCTCGTTACACTTTCACTCTCAGTGCTATACAACTACATGCTGTAATTAGGTTGCCAGATGCGACCGAGCTAACAAGCAAATGCTTCCGAACTAGCCCGAAAGAAGCTTAAATATAAATAACTTTCGTTCTAGAAAATATTCTTTAATAATGAAAAAAATCGGCAGGTATCATATAGCAATCTATGCTATGCGAAGCACGCGGATGAAAGTTGACTCTGCTTTGAATGCGCGTTCGCCAATGCGTGATTAACTTTACTTAATCATTGATTCTCCCAATAGTTCAACACTTAACTCCTCAAAGCTATCGACAAACGCGCTATTGTTTAACAATATTTGCTAGGAAAATGAAAATAAGCAACAAAATTGTGACAAGCGACTGCAAAAAATGATGCAAGTAGGCTCGGTGAAAAAACAAGCCCGAATCCGCTTATACTAAGCGGAACTGATGAGTTGCATAAATGCCAGCAACGCTGGAAAAAGCCCCGAAGTGTTCAAGCAACGCTGGGCTGAGCCGCCATAGTGCATGAAAAAAAAAAGGAAAAAAAAACGCGCAAGAACACGCCGCTCTTGCGAGTAAAAAGTAGTATGAACGCGAGATAGGCGTTTTATTTCCATGTGAACATTTGTTTTGTAATCCAGATGCTAGGCATGCCAGCCAATTGCATGAAACTGCTCATGCGCAATGGCGGACACCGGCTGTTTCTTGTACATATGTACAGATGGCGCTGCAACAACTCTTTTTTTTTTTGGTGGCGCTAGCCACCGCCCGATCTAAAGGGTACAGCCATATCCATCCATCCATTTTGCTACTCCTTATAACTGCCACTTGTGCTACCGTGCTCTACTCCCTGTCATGCACTAACGCGGTGCTGCAACGTTCCGCAGCGCCGATTGGAGCGTTCACTGTCCGAGGACGAACGTGCTGTACGCCTACCACGTGACCCGCGAGCTGGTGGAACGCTTCGCGGCGTCCCACCGACGGGACGCCGACGAGACGGCCGAGTGGGAGCAGTTCCAAACGTGGAAGTTCCGTCTGCCCTGGTTCCCCAGCGTCGCCGAGTTCGCGCGGGACGCGTTCGCGGAGGCGTCGCGAACGCTTCTTCCTTCGTCGGTCGTGGCGAAGATGGGACGATTTGTGACGCGATCGTTGGCGTCGCTCGTGGGCGACGACAAATAGACGTTGTATACTATCGCGCCACCTTGCTGGATGTGTGTCGCTAAGTCTGTGCGGCCACGCTATTAAAAAGTGGAGTGCGTGCAATGTCCTCTTAGTCGCCTGCACCCGTGTTTACTTCTGTACGCGATCCATTAAAAATCTGGAGCCGAGAACAGAGAGAGTCTGTCTTGCGCCGCAAGCCTGTCGAGCAGGACAATGTCTCCCGTAAAAAAATATTGGTGGGAAATTCAACTTGTAATGGCAAGAGCTAATCAAAACAAACTTGGTAATAGAACACAGCGTATCCAACACAATAGCAATTATTGTAGCAAAGACTACTAACCAACATTAATAATAGCTGTAGTTTAACGTCCCGAATCCACGATGCGATAATGAGGGACTCCTCGGTAGAGGTCTCCGGAAGTTCAGGCCTCCCGTGGTTTCTTGACGTGCGTCTATGCCCTGTATTCTAGGACGCCCCTTCGCCCAACGCTCCGCCTTCACTTGAGAAAGCCGATGGCGGCGCCATCTCTTCGCAGGGCAGGTCACTGCATATCAGTGATAATTTGCTGCTATTCTTGAGTAGCGCAGCGTCATTTTCAGCCGAGCAGCGGCGCAGTGCTCAACTCTGTCAAGTGACGGGTCAAAGTCGAGTCGAGGAGCGTTTGTGAATATGGCGGTAAATTCAAGCACACCGGCCTCAAGCATTTTTGCCTCCGTCGAAAATGTAGCGGTCGCGGCCGGAATTCGATCTCGTGACCTTTGGGCTAATAGAAAACATTAGCCAGTAATAACGAGTGCTGGCGTGGGTACATGGTCAAATTTCGCCGTATTGTGAAATTTCGTCACGGCGGAATTAGACAATGTGCGTAACACAAACCCTGGTATACCGTGCAAGTATAGATAGGGTACCTGGTATACCTTGCAAGTATAGATAGGGTACCTGGTAAACCTTGCAAGTATAGACAGGGTACCTGGTAAACCTTGCAAGTATAGATAGGGTACCTGTTATACCTTGCAAGTATACATTGGGTACCTGGTATACCTTGCAAGTATAGATAGGGTACCTGGTACACCTTGCAAGTATAGATAGGGTATGTTGTAGTGACGTGATCTGAATGTCGCGGGATCGAATGCCGGCGGAGGCGGCTCCATTTTTGATAGAGGTGGAATGCTGGAGGCCCGTGTACTGTGCAATGCCAGGGAACGTGAAGGAACACCAGGGTGGTCGAAATTTCCGGAGCCCTCCACTGCGGCGTCCCTCATAATCCTACCGTGGCTGTGGTGCATAAAACCCCAGTTAATAATAATAATAATAATAATAATAATAATAATAATAATAATAATAATAATAATAATAATAATAATAATAATAATATGGTATTATTATTATTATTATTATTATTATTATTATTATTATTATTATTATTATTATTATTATTATTATTATTATTATTATTATTATTATTATTATTATTATTATTATTATTATACAAATCTGTTCTGTCTTAGCATTGAGGAAGTCCGCTTGTCGAAACGTGCGCACAACACAAACCCTGTTTACGGATTTTTCATCGCAAACGTCCATCTTCTCCGTTTTTTTTTAATTCATCGCCGTCAGCCGCATCAACAAAGTGAACGATACCTTACAGATGTGAATGGCGCTGGTACTTCGGTTATCCGCAGGAAGACAAACAATAATTTAGTAAGTGCTGTCCTACTTCACACAAATGATCACTTATGGCGTATTTATTACTGCGTGGATAGCCAAAGCGTCAAATGCAGTTTGCTTCTTTTTCCAACGCGAAGCTGCACTTATAATTCGCATTAGGTACTATCGTAATCGTTGGTGATTTTTTTTTACACCTGTGTATCTTTTCATGGAAACGAACATTGCGTCTCGTATGCATTGTATACCTAATGCGCAGGGTTCCCGTTCAGGGGGGAGGGGGGTGGGGGAGAGGGGTCCAAATGTTTATCGAAGGTTTCCTCCCTATTCAGTCGCTGTATAGTATATGCTTTGCGCCCCGCTCTCTTAGGTGACTGGACTAGGGGCGGTGGCCACCCTTCTACACTTTCGCTTAAATTCGTTGAATGTTTTTTTTTTAGATACGAAGCGGCCCAAACACGCTTTTGGCCTCTCCCCCTTACACCCTCTCAGCAATTACGTGATGGCGTCCGGGAACGAAATTCTGCAGACGCGCGATGAAACCAAACGCTCCTGCGTGGCGTGTTGATGAACCCGCTTGCTGTGCTCCAACAAGAGTTCGAGAGGAGTAATGATTGATTGATTGATATGGGGGGTTTAACGTCCCAAAACCATCATACGATTTATGAGAGACGCCGTAGTGGAGGGCTCCGGAAATTTCGACCACCTGGGGTTCTTTAACGTGCACCCAAATCTGAGCACACGGGCCTACAACATTTCCGCCTCCATCGGAAATGCAGCCGGGATTCGAACCCGCGACCTGCGGGTCAGCAGCCGAGTACCTTAGCCACTAGACCACCGCGGCGGGGCGAGACGAGTAACAGCATTAGATACTACAGTGAATTCATATGAAGGCAAGTTTAAGTCGACCCATGCGTTGTTTCGCACGCTACTCGTGGTTCCCTTTAGTGGGAGATTGTGTCATTTTTTATTGTTTGTTATCGTTGGTAGACGCTAAATTAAGTCGGATTCCGGAAGACAAAAAGTAAATTGGAGATTGCTGGGAAAGGCTTTTGTCCCACAGTGAACATAAAATAGTTGTAATAAGAACTTTTTGCAGGCTAGTGATGTCTGCGCTCTTTACCGTTTTTTTTCTTCCTTCATTCGTGTTTTTGCAGTACGCTACCCATTAA
This sequence comes from Rhipicephalus microplus, assembly GCF_043290135.1. Taxonomy (NCBI): domain Eukaryota; kingdom Metazoa; phylum Arthropoda; class Arachnida; order Ixodida; family Ixodidae; genus Rhipicephalus; species Rhipicephalus microplus. The sequence goes on along the minus strand of NC_134708.1, from coordinate 20,246,207 downwards.
ATTAACTCCGATTAGGTTAATGATGGTGAGCTCTGAGGGGGGGGGGGGGGGAGTCAGTGTAGGAACGACTCTAGCGAGGGCGATCGGACACATGCTCACGACTAATAAGTTAACGAGCTTCACTTTGAGCGATCTAACGAAACGGCAGTAGGTGGCAATAACGACTTTCGTCACATGCTCAACTTTGAGGGGCGGGAGTGGCGGTATCGAGATACGCCCTGGATACGCGGGCTTGTTTCTCGCAAGCACCTTCACAGAGCAGGCAAACGTGCGCGCGCAACTTGAAATATACAAGTCTGCGAATTTCCTAGTTTTCATCCGCACTATGGACAACTTTCACATGACGTCATGGACGCAGCTTCTGAACGTATTGGTATGCCAATATGGCGGATTTTATGAAGTTAAAGCAACACAAACACGTTGCAATTAACCTGCTTTATTTTAAAATATTTTTCTGCCTTATGTTTCGCATGTCTAGGTGAAACCTGAAACACTTTTTTTGTGTAGCCATAGAATTATTTTACTGGAAAAGAGTATTACCTCACAAACTCACCGCCGCAAAAAAAAAAAAAATTAATCCGTCCAGTATGAGCGGAGTTACAAAGATTTCACACACGCTGCAATCACACTCTCTTCTCTCGTCCGGACGAAAGCGCTGGAAGCTGCGCAAGGAGGGATGGGAGGGGCAAACAAAAAAACGTCACTCGCGCCTGACCTTCAGCATTCTTTTTTGTTCTAATACAGGGCTTTCTCAGTGCGATAGCGCGCGCACTCGTGGACAAGTGACGGCCTCTCGCGGCGACCTCTGTAACGACCGAGCGCGCCATCTTCAAATCAGCCAATGGCTCATAGATGCGAAAGCTATTTTTAGCCGACTTTGATGATTTTTCGCGACTTCCATATATAAGTGGTTATATCAGAAGAGAAGAAAAGAAAGGTGCCGACCCGTAACTGTCTCTCCTTACGAGGACACCTCAACAGGTCAGCAGAGGAATGGGATATGGGGAATAAAAGATATAGGGAAAAAGAAGGAGGGATAAAAAGAATAGAAGGAAAATAGACGGCGAAGAAGCCAGCCAACGAGAGGAAAAAAGAAGGAGATAGGAAAGTGGGGATCCGGTCGAAGCAGTCCAAGGGCGGGGTGCCACAATGCGAGAGCTGCACGGCGTCAGGAGACCGCGGAGGGCGAACCAGTCGGCGGGAGCTACGCTGAAGTCGGAGATCGCGAGGGCACAACCGTCCAGCTTGAAATCCTGCGAGCGAATCGCGACTTCCAGGCCGCGTGCTGTGCTATGCTTGGCTCGCGTGTTGTCGGGAACCGCTACTACCGATCGGCAGCGTGTTCTGACCATGCTCAAAAAGTGTTGTAGGGCCCCTGTAATCCTGCATGACGTACTTCGTGTCGCCCTCCCCCCCCCCACCCCTTCCCATGCTGGTGCTACAACACAGCAGTTTCAGTGTCGCCAGTGCAAACCAACAATAGCATCTCCCAGATAGCGCGTTGAACCTTTGCATGCGTCTTGTGTAGGGCTGTGGCGAAACGAAAAAGATTTCCCTGTGACACCGCTCGCTGGCGAACAAGATACGAGGCATGACAAACCGTTAAAGCGCGGATAAAACTTTATTCTTTGAAAAAAAAACGAGTAAAACACCGACGCGCGACCGTTTTATATCAAGCACATGAAAGTACGTTAGCCGTCACAATTTAAGATCACAGAGTTGGCGCAGTGGGTGCGCGTAAACTCTAACGCGGGCGGTTGAAGGTTGGCGACCGTAGCCGAAGAACTGCAGATCAGTACCGCCTAGTGCTGCTTCTGGATGGGCACACCGTGGACGCAGCGACGCGCGCAGCCCACCAGGCAGCAGAGGTGGTTGGCGCTCTCGCACTCGTTGCTGTGACGACACTGGTCAACCTCGTGCTTGTAAGGAGGCAGGCAGGGGGCGTTGATGCGGGGGCAGGTGAGCTCTGCATAGAGAAACGCAAAGTTCAGTGTAGCAGTTGTTTCACTCTTACGATCTAGAGTGACTGTGTAGGCGAGAAGCCCTGAACTAGACGGGAGGGTTGTAAAGTAGCGACAATTGTTGCAGTTTACTCGCGCAAGAGACCACAAGCAGGAGGTTACTGGCTCTGAAGACCAGTAGATGCAGCGTGCTATCACATAGCTGCCGTAAGAAGGCGAAAGCTCCGACGGCAACGTGCTACAGTAGGACAAGTGGCGAGGAAAAAGTACTTTTTTCTATTCTGTTCTACAAGTTGTTAGGGCGAAGCATGAATCTTCAGTACACTAATAGTGCCTCTATCACGTTTTGTCTAAAGAAGTGTAGCTATATGGCCACAGCAATATAGAAAAATAGACTGCACATGCCTCATCTTTCCTACATATGCATTTAACTACTGCAAAAAAAAAACTACATAGCCAATGCCATGAATAAAAGATTGCGTGCATGTGTGCCACAATATAAACCAGACGAGCGACATAGTCTTACCAGGATTTGCCTCTGCCTCGCAGCTGTGGTGCGTGAAGCACTTCTGCACGCAGTAGTGAAGCCTGCGCTGGCACCGGCCGCACTGGCCCTGGCGAAGGTCGTCATCCTCGATAAAGCCTTTTTGGTAGCTGTGGTAGTAGTAGTCCTCCACGTCCCTGTGGCGTTGAGGCACGAACTCGTGAGGACCATGCTGCGTCATCGGGCTGAAGTAGGCGTCGGGCGTGACCGGGGGCCTAGAGGTAGTCACCGGACTAGCAGGTCGTGGAGGCGGAAGGGTTTGTTGGAGCGCGGCGTTTTTCGCTGGAGTTTCTTCCGCTCCCTGTACTACTGTGGTAGTTGGCAGAGTTATCTCTGGCGGGGGTGTTGTGGGGCTTGCACTAGTGTGCAGTCGACGCACACCGGCAGTGACCACTGGCGAAGTCGTGACTACCGCCGAAGACTCGACGTCCACTCGGGGTGGAATAGAGTTCTTTTCATCTACCGGTGCTCGGGTAGAAGCCTCAGTGGTGCGATTCTTCGATACGCCGTCGATGAGAGTGCTCGTGGTAGGCGGAGAGTTGGTGGTGGTCTCGACACGACCAGACAACCCGGCGACCTTCGGGACTGCGGGCAAAGTCGTGGTGCCCTGTGTAGTCGTGAGGTCTTGAGACACGTTTCGGGGGACTACGTCCACCGGGGACGTAAGCTTAGACGGCTGCTTCGTGATCACAGGAAGTGTAGAAGAGTCGGTCTTTGGCGACGCATTGTCCGAAGGCGTATTCCTTACTGGTCGCGTAGCTGTGGTCTCAGTTACGCTTGCGGTCGTCTGCAGGTGGACAGGGGGACCACCGGTTGCAACGTTGGCGAACGAGTGGCCAGTAGTGGTCTCGATGACTTGGTTGGCTCTAGCTGGTGGTGTGGGAAGATTCACGACAGCACCGGAATGCTCCGGAGGCGGAACAACGGTTTCTGCGACCGCCTGGCGTAGAACTATGTCCGTGGCTGCGGGAGCCGCGCCAGTCGAATATGATGTGGTACCGCTTGTCGCACTTACTGCAGCGGACGTCACACTTCCCTTAGTGAAGTGTGTTTCTGTGCGAGGCTCTGCAGCGTGTTGAGTAGTAGTAGCGCCTATTGGGCTCGAGGTCGTCTGGAGAATTGACTCAGCCGGCACTGGACGAACTCCTGGTGTGGATGCTTCAGCGATATTGCCGAGCGTCGGTGGTGAACCAGTGGTTGCAGTCGCAGCGATGCCGACGGTTGGCAGTACTCGAGACGAGGTTGCGAGAGGAGCGCCATTCTGCAATGCCTTGTTGTCGCGGTTCCCGTGAACTCCCGGCACGACGGACGTCGGCACAGTTGTCCGCTCAGCTTCTCCAGATGTGGTCTTAGAAGTCGTGTCGACCCTAGAGCCAGGACGATTTTCGGTCGCTACCGGCGGCGTGGTACCACGAGCCCCAGCGTTCGGCGAACCCTTCGTGAACATACTCCCGAAAAATGAGTGGGTGGGGTGGAACTCGGAGAGGTCAATAGTCTGTCTATTGGCGACCGTTGGGTTAACTACGTGAGGTAGGTGCGTCGCCATGGGCTGCTGCTGGCCCAAAGCCGACCAGACAGGTTGCGCCGCGTTCCCGTCGTGTTCGGAGGAAGCAAGATGAACCTTGTGCCACTGGGGGTAGTTGCTTTGGTCGTACGTAGCGTAGTCGTAATCGCCCGGCACCGAACCCGTGTCACCCGGCCCAGGATGGGGGAAGACGCCGGAGTTGCCGCCGTGGCCACCATCCCTGTGCAAGTTCGAGGAAAATCCGCCGTTGAATTCGAGGTGCGTCTGGGCCGGGGAACTGTCAAAGTTCAGGAAAGTTCTTCCGTGGTTGGACGATGCTGCGGCGGGATCGACGTTCTCTGCATGCTCCGTTTGCGGGGCGCGGCCGCAGATGATGGAATCCGAGAGGAGTAGCGCTAGTAAAAATACGGATAAAATTGACGCGCCCATCTCCGCTACCCGCTCCGCAACAGACACGCATACGCGATATACGTTCACTAATCCAGGACGGTTGGGCGATGAGGTTATATACGCCACTTTTAGAGGCGAGGCGGAAAGGGGGCGTGTTTTGCTGATTTTACCTTATCTCTACTAGTCTTTTTTTTTTCTGCTGCTGTTACGACAGACACTAGCAGTATTTGTGTCCTAAGATGAGAAGCGATAAGTATGGTACGACTGCGCTATAATCATTCTTTAATGTTGCACATTGACGTCACTAGCACCCACCGTTTGTTTTTTTTTTGCTTTTTTGTTACAGCCAAGCTGTATATGTGGACCCCGTGTCGTCGGCAATGTACGCATCATCACTCTAAACAAAGGTCACATGACCAGGGTGTAGAGGACGTGGTTTGGTGAGCGGGAAAGGGTTGGGAGTCACGAGATTAAACCTACGGCAGACGCGTGATTCAAACGGGATTGAGAAGGGTCACGTGATGGAGCCTATATACGTAATGCCGAGAAGAGTCAGTGTAACGAAAAAGGGATCACATGTATGATAGGTTATGAAGGGTGCGCGTGAAGTGCGTTAGATTCGTACACTCGGGATACGATTAGAGACTTGAACGGACCGAATGAAACTACAAACAGAACAAGAAGGGAAATCTGGGCTAGTTGCTGATAGTTCATTTTCGATAACCCACAGCGCAAGAAGGACGCAGACGAAGTGTGACAACACGGCGCTCGTGTCGTCCTATACTTCGTCTGCGTCCTCCTGGCGCTGTGAGTTATCGAAAAAGAAACCACAAGCCGCTTCGCACGTCTGACGCCTTTCATGGCGTGGAGCTGGTCGTACTTTTGCAGCACTAGCTACACTGGCTGGACCAAAGCTGTTTCGCGTGCAAGAGTCGTCCTGCGCATGCGCGAGGGGCAATGGCTGCGCGCGCCTTGCCGGTCTGCGCAATTCCAGAAGAGCGACGAGCCGCGGCAGACTCATTCGGATCGTATACACCTCGGACTCGTGCAGCTCGATCTACGCTGCTCTCTTTGGTCGCGTCTGCCATGGCGATACATACATAAAGCGGGGTTTTTCGCCATTATAACATGACCTCAGAGACGGAAAGCGAAATTTCTGCTCGGCGGCGCAGAAGAGCGGATCAGCTTAATTCATCGTATCCAGATAGGTGCCTGGCGGTTGAACTTAGGAAGAGTGACCGGAAGAAGGCTAAACTCGCTGTGGAGACATCCGAGTAAAGGTAAGGACGTCTTGCTAGGGGGCGTCGCCAGGAGGCCGATTGACCGACTATACTATGGTCCCTAGAATATTCTAGTACTCGTACCTTCGAGACGGACTTCGTAAACAATCCGTTTGGATATGTGTGTGATGTGTACGAAAGACTGTGGCACATGAAGCACTTGACGCCCGTAATTAATGCCATGCGTGAAACGCTGAGCTTAGCGGTGCCCCCTTAGCTCACGCTACGCATATCCTGGCATAGCTGAGCTAAGCCACTGCAACTGTGTGTGTGTGTGTGTGTGTGTGTGTGTGTGTGTGTGTGTGTGTGTGTGTGTGTGTGTGTGTTGATCCTTCTTTTTTCTCTTTTTGTAATTTATAGTGACTTATTCGCGCCAAATGTAAGTGGCAGAGGGTGCAAGGTACAGATGCCCTCGACATCAGCCTCTGATCCTCCAGATAAATCTACTTGCGAAAATTGTGCTTGTCTTGGCACACGCACATTAAGCTTTTTTCTTCATGTTTATGGCAGATTCTCCTTTCCGCAAAATCGATCAGCAGAACACGTGTGTATAAAGAGCGAACGAAACACGAATAAAGTTGGGTGGATTTACCTCACGCGAGTAGCACGTGAGGCAGTGACTTTGTGAAACGTTATATCGCTAATTATACTCATAGTCCACATGACGAGTATATAGATTTGAGTGTGCTATTTTTTGCACTTGCGATAAAAACTACGGCTAGTGTGCCTATCTTATCTGGCTGGTGGCTATCAACCTAAAAATCAGCGCAGCTTGCGCAAAATCGCGTAAAGCTGGGTCATAACAGGCTTTTTTTTTTTTCAATTTTTGCTGAGTGATACAGCAACCCCTCGTGTTATGAAACGCTCCTTGACTTAAACTTGACTTCTCATCGCCTTCGATGCAGCACAAAAGCGTTTCGAACGCACTGGTGGCCACGAGTAGAGTTCAAGTCAAAGAGCGTTTCCACGCGGCTGCAAGAAGTGTTCACGCGATCTCTCTTGTAACCCGATTTGCGGCCACTACCTTATCGATCGGTATCGAATGGATATAGATTAATCATGACGTAGTAGCAACAAATCAACACGGTTCCAGTAGGCTAATTAGATTAACTGAATTATACTAACAAATCTAGCTGGCTAATTGGTAATTCAGATAACTAACGAATTAAGCTACTGTGTATGTGCTTAATTAACCACATGGTTAATCAGTGCTCATTTACTTAATCATATGTATTACTAATTAGTCTTAATTGGATTTGGTTCGTTAGGATTTGTCGAGCGCGACCTCTCTTGATAGCGAGACTGTCAATTCAAGCTGACTAAATTAGATACAATTAGGTACTTGCCTAATTAGGTTATTTATGCTTAGCTACCAGGTGTTACCATACTCGACTGCGCTTTAGTTGGGCTTGGCTATAATTACCTTGCCTTAGCGCGGATCATATAAGCTTAGCTTGGCTGTGACGTCGGCGTCTGTACCCCCGAGCAACAGCCCAGAAAGGAGGAGATCCTTCTTTCTGTTGAAAAAATATATACACCGCTCTAATCAGCGCACGTGTTTTGGGTACGAATCATAAGACAAAGGAGAGTTTGAAGGGAGTGCTTGCCTGTTGGTGATGATAATTTTGGGTCACGACAATTTACGCCGAGCTGGAACAGCTTCGCTGTAAATTGTTGTACAAACGGAACAAAATGGAACAAGAAAGTGATAAATACTTTATTACATTTTAACGTACGTCTGTTTACGTTTTAATGTGATTAATCTTATTATAATTACACCATAATTACATGCACGTGCTTTTTAAATGTTATACAAACGTAGCGTTGTTACAACTCAGAAGCGTGCTTTTCCCCATAATCATCCTTATAATGGAGAAGCCCCTTACAGGTTCACAGAGGCAAATTTGCATTACTAATGCCGTAAATCGTCACTACGTATCGGGAAAAGTTCACGTAGTTTAGTCCTCATTCTTCAGTTTAACTCACGCTTTCTTTAGTTGTATGATTCGTCAGAAAAGCCTCAAGCAATCACCGTCATAACCGCATCGATCGATAATTAATTGCATCTTGGTTACCCTCGGAGAAGTAGTTAAACTGGCTTTTACACAGACTTTGCTTGACTGATTTGTCAGCAGTTGAAATAACAGTTCACTGCGGTAAACAGCAGCGCTAAGCGTCAATTATGCTTAGTTCAGCGTGCTAAACAAGCAAATGTTTTTGATCCCAAAAACAGAGGATTGAAACGGCGGATGCGCAATTGTTTGACGACATACTGTTATGATAAAAGGTGTTTTACTGGGGCGAATTTATGTTAGTATAAATATGACCACATAAATTAAACTTATTCGCTTGCGTTGTCCCGTAGTCGTATTGTTGCTTATGATTATGACAACACAGGGTCAGGATGGGTCGAATACATCATCCGCTCATGGAAATGAACTTATCTGTCCTATCTCCTTACCCGACAAGTGAAATTACTTAAGTGCTTTCCACTATAATTATTTGTTTAAGTTTTACCGCAAGTTATGCGAGTCGATCGATATTCAAGATTGACCGAAATGAAACCGCTGACTAGATTTCAGCCGTTTACTCCGGTTATTTGATGTCCACATACATATGTGCGACATATTTATGTCGTTTGTAACTTGTAAATAAATCTTGAATATATTTCGTCATTTGCATCAGCTTAAAGCAGTTATTACGGGAGCAGAAAATTCGGAACCAAGTGCAAAGTTGGAATCTGAAAGCGAAACTGGAACAGAAAGTAAGTGTCATCAAAGAAAAAAAATTTGCCATTAACTCATTAGACCAATGCTGCAAACGAAGTCCATGAATAGTTATCAGCAACACAGCTTCGAAGTTGGAGATAAGTCCGTTTTGATCCGGGACTCGAACACTGGACCAACGGCTCCCCGCCGAAAGACCACCCTGCTCGACAGGCTTAACATGTATCGTATCAATGTAATAATAATTCTGACTCCTAACAGTTTTGCCTCAACGTCAACCATGTCTTCTAGTTACGTTCACTTTTTGGGCCTTCTTTCTGTTTCGAATGGGATAAACCAGGAATAAACGTTCCAAGACCAGTTTTTAGGGCGCTCACTAGAGGGCTAGTTTCGACGTCATGGATACCGAGACGCCGCTTTGAAAACAAGTGTGCGCCCGTGAGCGCTACTTGCGCGATGAGGCGCTTTTCTCTTAAATGTATAAGTTGTAGTCAAAGATGACTCGCCCACAAGTCCCTAGATGCATTTCTCACTGCGTAGGACTCAAATTACTTCGCCCCGGCGTCCGATAGTTATGGAGGACGGCTAGCTCGACAAATTTCCCTGCCCTCCCACCGCTTCCTCCAGTTCGCCTCCTCCGAGTTTCGTTTATGCTTGGCATTCACCGTTCGCCGTAGGCTGTTGACTTCGGCGGCATTTTAGCCCGTCGTTTTCTAAGTTTTCAACATGACGTTTAAGTGGGACGACTTCGCCAAGGAGTACTACTGGGTAAGCGAAGCGCATTGGGTATTCGCACCCCGACTTTCGGCACGACTGGTGCACGGCACTCGCACATCGTAATGTAGCTCTTTCGACATCAGTGCAATTGTTTAAACGCCCGACGATTCACTCACGAAATGGCGAAATGTGTTCTTACACAGAGGGCGTGTTTCTGAAAGCGTTTCTTGAACGAGGTAATCCTACTTCGCGGAGTCTAAATATCAAAGTGTAGGCACCGTGGTCATGCGCGGCCCAATATAGCGCGCTAGTCTGACCGGCTGCGCTTGGTAAGGGAATCGTTCACGGAAGGCTAGTTGCGTGCAGTAAAACATACCCGCGTTGGTTATGCTGTACCTAAATGCAGGTTGAGTCTCGTGGTCGACCCTGATTCGTACCTGTGGCACGCAACTCGAACGTCATGCCCACTCTCTGAACGTCTCACGCGGAGCTACACATGAGTCGTGGTATATCAGGTCTTATCAGATACGGTTTTGTCACTTGAAGTGTTGTTAGTTGTCACCCTTGAACAGCGAAAGTATGAAATATGCATGCAGTTTCTCTCTCTCTCCTTCCTTTCTTTTCTTCTCCTAGGTAATTCTTCTAGCGATATTTGCTGTAATGGCACTAGCTGCCATAGCAATTTGGGCAATACTACGATGCAGGTAGGTGACACATTTGCACGGATGTTCTACGCTGTGGTATCGGCTAAACATCAGGACTTTCGGTCTTTTATCAATACAGAGAAAACTTATCAGCTTGCCAGCTTTGTGAATCTAAGTAATTGCTCTCCAGTATACTGCAGTTTTTGTTGACTGAATTTCTGCGCTAATATCATTTAAAGCACGCTTACATAAGGCAAGTGGGTGATTAGTTGTTTTGGAGAACCTGCATCCCTTGATCAGCACTTTATGCTCACTTGTTTTAACATGCTTGCTATGTTTATAACAAAAAAAATCGTTGATGACATTATGCAATAACTGTACTTTTCTGAAAATGTACTGTTTTGGTATGTAGGTATCCTCGACACGAGTACCTGGCTCTCGACAACGAAAGCAGCTTCATCTCTGATCGACTAGAACTAAGCCGGAAACTACGTGGTGATATTGATCGCAGTAAGTGCTTACCATTAAAGAGCCTGTAGTAAGAAAGCGACTGTTGTGGAACTAGGATAATTTAGTAATTTGCTTACATAAGTAATTGCCAAGTTATCCTGTTTGCGATGCACATTGTATAATAGATGAAAAATTGCTTCAACAGGGAGTGTTGCTGGAGCCGTAATTTCAACCAGTGGCCGTGAATTCTTTAAGGTGATAAGTTGCTGCTTTGAAGAGACGATTTGCTGAAACATTGGCTCCATTGACAAATCCCGTTCAAGCATTCATCTCTTCTAGCCTCCTTCCTTTCATGAGTTTGGCCACCATTGAAACTTGTAGCCATCCGATATTGTCCTACTTTCACGCTTCATCTTCACTGAACTGTAAATGGTGCTCACGTTTTCAGAAACAATCCGAATCTCAAATTCCTTGTTGGACATGCGAGCTCGCCATCCCTTGAAAGCAGTAGAATTGTTTCTGCCCGTTTTGAGCTGCGGTGCTTGAAAAGTCTGCACCCTGAAATGTTAAATTGGTTGATTGAATTTGTAATTTTCCAGATGAGGCCCTGATCAATTGCCAGTACTACCTTCGGGGCTCAACAAGGTACTTCCTTCGTTACCAGCTTTGCAACATAGGTGAGCTCACAAGTTTAGTCATCGTAGCAAGATACCTTTGCCGCTATTTATGTGCCACATTGTTCAGTCAGAGTGAGCAGAGGGATACGTTGTGATAGAATATTCTGAAAAACAAAAACAGACTAACATTGTATACACAACAGACACTGCAGTGTGTTCCGAATGACAGTTGTAACCCCAGTGAACAAAGCATCTCTCCTACCACTTGTGTTTGCTTGATTTCCATTATGCGTGGTATTTGCTGTGCAGTGTGTTACAGCTAAGGTACCAAATTTCAAGCTGAAAACATTCTTGGAACCTCAACAGCTACAAGGATGTAAATAAGGAACACGCAACATTTAAAGGAGCTTGTGCATTTGCGTGGAAGGTGCAGAATATGTATTGTGATGAAAAATTGGTGGTATGGGGGGCTGTAAGGGTTGACGTTTGCAGTAGTTGCAAGTTCTTAATCACAAACAGAAGGGGAATGAATTGAGGTGCCCCTGTCTTCTTAGACATAATAATTTGAAGCCAACGTATGGTGAGGCATAGGTGGTTTTATTCATGGTTTTCGATCAGAATGCAGTAACTATAGTATAGAGGGGAAAATGAAAATGGACGAAGAAATGAATCGCTGGTTGAAACATTCACGTTCTACGAGCGTAGTTCGACGAGCTGACCTTAGGCACCAGTTGTTTCTTCAATAAGCACAGAATACGCAATACAGCCAGTGTTATAGACCACACGGCACTCGACAAATGGCATTTATTGTAAAAAGGAAGTCTGGTGCTGCTGCCCCGCAGGCAGCCGCATGGACAGGCACTGGTTTGTGGTGCGGGACAGCGCGACGCGCACCGAGCGCCTGCTGACAGTGACGGCGCTTCCGGACGCATGTCCGCTGCGCCACTCACCCTGTCAAGTTCGGCCGGGCTTGCAGGAGATCTTCCTTGACCTCCAGCACCCTTATGTACACCCGGTGCTCGACATCGACATCAAGGTACTTCGGCCACGTAATTGGACAGAAACAATGGTCATTTCCCACTGAAGTAGTAAAATATGATTCTAATGCTGTGGTAGTAGGGTTATGTTTTTACCATTACGCTGTAGGCTATATTACCAACTGAGACGACGAACAATGTCATAGTGGGAGAAGAAGAATGCAGAACAGCCAGTGTGCCGCACTTTGGTAGAAAGACTGTGGATGATTTAGTGAAGGAAAGAACGAGAGCGCGGCTTGGAGAGTGTCTCTTTAGCGCAACGTAAATCTGCACGTGATTGACAGCTCCACTCTGTTTGTCCACTCTGTTTGCCCGATGCCATAAAATCTGGCACACAGCTGCACTGTGTTTGACTGCAGGCTTTAGTTTGTACGTATCACTCTGGAAAATGATCGCTCATTTTTCACTGTATTGGTCAAGTGATTGCCAACAGACATGAAAGCAACGTGTCCTAATGATATTAACTTGGACCAGACTTTGAAGACCTTTCAACTCGCAGGTCTTGGCTGAGCGGCCGCACGTGGTGGTGGTGTCTCCGCTAAACGACGTTGGGTCACTCAAAGACCTCATATATCATGTGAGTGCACTTTCGCTCGTTTCCGATTGTTGGGAATGGTCTAAGGAAAATGTTGGCGAGGAGCTCATGTGTCTAAGTCTACGGGGCACATATGGAAGTGCGGTTAGAGTGTTCTATAAACTGGATGAATAGTTGATTTATTGAGCACAAAGTTGAATGTACTGTAGAAAGCTGTCAGGCCCTCCCATGATGCAAGGTGGAGAGAAGGGTGGGGTCAGTGGTTTTGCTTCATTCAAAGTAGCACTGCTGCCCCATTTGCATATGGCTTAATTCAATTGTGGTTCAGGATCGTCCATCAGTCTAAGCTGATAGAGTGTTCCGCTTTAGCATCACTTAGATTCTGCACTTTATGCTGGTGTCAGACGGGCACTTTTAATCGTGATAATGGCTAATCAGGAATAGGCTCCATGCAGATCAGTTGCCACTACACTGTCACTTTTAATCACAATCACCCATAATCGGGATTAAGATGATTACGATCTGCGCATCACGATCTGGCTCCCAGACCATGATTTGGCTGATTGCTCAAGACTTGATCTGGATTAGTCTGGACCATGTAGCAGCGATCATTGTTGAGTGTAATTAAGAAATCCAGTTCGGCTCGGCTGCGCAAAAAGGCCTATGTGACACCAGTACTAGTGAAGATTGCAGTGACATTCTTTAATTACAAGAAATCTCTTTAGGAACGTGAGAGAAGAAATAAGGCGCAAACGAGACAAAGGCATGAAGAGACGTGGATGAGCAATTAGGCATTTGTCCTTGTCTCCTCTTGTGTCATCTCGCTTGCGCCTTATTCCTTCCATAAAACATGCACCAACTAGCCCGATAGAAAGTTCTACTTGAACATGAGCCGAGCTTTGAGTATTGCCTTATGCACGATGCAAGATAACCTGCAAGAGCGCACCATGCAAGTGCACCAAAAACAGCGCCACGTAGGCTGTGGACTAGGCTGTGAGCGGTTACTTGTTCCTTTGCCTGCCTGCAGAGCAAGTACAACGAGGACTGGCAGGAGAAGTACCGTCCGCAAGGGACGGGTCTCCCTCAAGACCAGGTGCAGCGACTGGCCAAGCAGATAGTTGAGGGCCTGCTCTTCCTACACGAGAAGGACTTCCCGGCATTCTACAACTTACACCTGGGCAACGTCATCCTCCAAAATGGCGTGGCCAGGTGCGCACTGCCTCTCCATCTGCTCTCTTTTCTTTTACACAGCGGAGCTGCTTAAGCTCAGAGAAACTTTGTTAGTCGTAAGCAGACATCATGGATGGCCTCTTTAAAGCCTAGTGCATGCAATACAATAACTTGACCGGCACATGCTCTTTTCGTCTTCTGCTTTTGCTTCGAGAACACCTGCGCCGATTCATCTGACGTGAGGCACAGTGACTGGTATGGGCGAGGGAACGAGTGTTGGGAGAAACGGAGCTTTTGAGGAAGGAAGGGAAGTGGAAAGGAAGAGAAATATATAAAATAAAATAAAAATTTATTGCCGAGGCTGGATCGAACCCGGGTACCCACCCGGGTTCGATCCCGGGTGGATACCCTTCGAACCCGGGTACCCGGGTTCGAAGGCGAGAGTCATAGCCACTCAACTGCCATTTGATTGCGTTGCTGTAGGGGAGAGAATGGTAAAAGGATAGAGAAAAAGACAAGGAAAGAGGAAGGCAAAGTGACAACAAAGGTAAAGGAAACTATGTATAGTATAGTGCGGTAAGGGGTGAGAAAGGGAAGTGGGGAGGAGAGAAAAAGGAAAAGAAGAAGGCCACCAGCTTTGTAGTTTTCACAGTCTTCGCACCACTTGTGCGGGGCTGCCCCCACCACCCGCTTATTTTTCTTTCCTTTTTTTTTACATAGTGAAGCTGTTATGAGATGGCAACAACTGATTTTTATGGAATGGTTGTCCACCATTGTCGCTAGTATCCGCAACTGCTGTCGCGCACTGCAATAGAAGTAACATCGAGGATTGAGTGGGACTTGAACCCAGGCACTCCTGTGTAGCAGTTGAGTATTCTGCCTCAGAGCCGCACCAGTGCTTGAAACTTCTTCACGAAAATTACCTTTCGCAGGCACCACGTCGGGCAGGAAATCGTGCTAACAGGTGCAACATAGCGTGGCGGAAGAGTAGAATAACAGCGAAGTGTCTCATCTTGTAAAGTATTTAAAGAATGGGTGGTTTAAAGCTTCCCTCATGTCGCCAAGATCTCGGCCATATGTCTCAGTCGTCAGCTACAGCGTCGGAAAAGTGGACATAATGCCTTATTATGGCATAGTGGATAGCTCTCAACTGTACTTGTAGCAGTCAACCCCAAGAGAATTTTTGAAGCGTTCTAGAACGGCCTCTCCTCTAGCTTTCACTGTGACTGTGTTGTGCGTTGCGTGCAGACCAGGCATTTTTTTACTACATACCATATTTACGCGATTGTAGGTCAACCCACTAAATTTAAATTCGAAATCCGAAGCTCGGGGTCACCCGCTGCAATGGATCAGTAGTGAAGGTGCCCGGAAGCTGGCCTGTAAGTCGCTGTTTCGATCCTGGCCATGGCGGTCGCTTTTTGATAGTTGAAATGGAAGATGGGGGCTCATGTACTGTGCAATGTCAGTTTACGTTAAAGAACACCAGATGCTCGAAATCCCTCCACCATGCCATCTCTCATAATCATATCGTGGTTTTGGGATGCACAACCCTTGATATTATTATTATTATTATTATTATTATTATTATTGAAGTTGAGTTGACTACCAATAAAAACCAAAATTAAGGCTTTCTTTTTCTGAGCGATTTTATGGGGGTTGACCTACATTCGAGTCAACTTACAGTCGTGTAAATATGGTGTGCATTATAAGGTAGGCTACCCTGTAACGGAAAATCTGCAACGATTATATGCACAGTGCACTTTGGAGGTAACAAGTATTCGGTTTATATGCAAGGAACATGTGGCCAATGTTGTACAACATTATAAATATGTAATTTTACTGAGAGTGGCCCTGTAAAGTAGTAACAGATACAGAGACAAAACTGTGTGGACTAAATGTTTCGTTAGTGTGGTATTTGTCTCTGTGCTTGCTTGGCTTTGCAGTGCTGCTCTTTAGGTACAGGTATGTCACACTAACTAGCCTCAATGCAGTCCAAACTAAAAAAATTTTCAGTAGCCAGCTTGATCTTGTATGCAAACTTGAAAGTTCTGGAATAGTACTTAAGCATTATTTGTTGTTGCAACAGCAAAATGTAATCTGTGCCGACCAACAATCACGCTATCCATCATTTACTGCTCGTTAATCACAGTGGTGTACCGGTTACGGTGCTCGGTTGCTGACCCGAAGGTGACAGATTTGACCCCAGTCGTGGCGGTTTCATTTCGACGGAGACAGAATGCGAAGAGGCCCTTGTACCGTGCAATGTCGGTGCACGCTGAAGAACACCGGATGGTGAAAATGTCCGGAGTCCTCCAACACAGCATCCCTCATAACCATACTGCAGTTTTGCGGTGTGAAACACCAGATAAAATAGCCCCGACGCGGTGGTCTAGTGGCTAAGGTACTCTGCTGCTTACCCGAAGGTCGCGGGGTTGAATACCGGCTGCGGTGGCTGCATTTTCTAAGGAGGCGAAAATGCTGTAGGCCCGTGTGCTCAGACTTGAGGACACGTTAAATGACTCCAGGTGGTTGAAATTTCTGGAGCCCTCCACTACAGCGTCTTTCATAATCATATGGTAATTTCCGGACGTTTAACCCCACATATCAATCAATCCACACCAGATGATGTAACTTTACCACCACGCACATGTGCGTACCGCCCAGCTAGAACAACAGAACTACGTAAACTTGCGGGCATGACACGGAAGGATTGGGAGGCATGCCACAGCTTATAGGTTTGTATATTTTATTTTATTTATTTAAATACCCTAAGAGCCCAGAGGGCATTACATAAGGGGGGATACATACAAGAGGTTACTATAGCATCAGTAAAACAACATGTCAGGGAGTAATACTAGTAATCAAACTGACCGATAGCCCAAGCAACATTACTAATAACACAATAAGCAAAAAACACAGTAAGCAGCTCACCATAACAGGAAACATATTTCAAGAAATAGCAATAAACATTCTCTAAGCATGCGTTACACATTAAATGTCAATGGTGGTTACAAATTATTGTCAACTTCTAAGTGAGTTAGTACTGCAGACTGAAAAAGGGAGGGTTCTGTAATAGCGACGATGTTTGAGGGCAGCGCGTTCCACTCGTTAATGGATAACAGCAGAGGTGAAAATTGGTATTTCTTAGTGCGTGAATATATTGGATTGACCTTATGTGCATGACCAACGCGATCAGAAACGTAGGGAGCCGGGTGAATGAATGATCGGGAAAATGACGAGTCACTATGATATAAGCTATGGAAAAAACATAGGCGGGACAACTTTCTGCGCGTGGCAAGCAATGGAAGGTTCAGAGAACGCTTAAGACATGTTACGCTTTGGTGGCGAGAATGATAGGAGGTGATAAACCGAGCTGCTTTATTTTGTACCAATTCTAGCATATCGGATTACATTGCCGTGTGTGGATGCCAGATGGTTGATGCATACTCTAGTGAAGGCCTGATCAGAGCCTGATATGCGTGAAGTTTAGTTTTCAAGTTTGCGCACCTGAGGCGGCGTTTCAAAACACCGAGTTTTTTTTGATGATTTGCTGGTGATGTATTCAATGTGAGTGTTCCAGGTTAGGTCGGAACTAAAGAAAATGCCGAGGTATTTTGTGGAGGATGAAACGGTCTCAATTACGGTGCTATTGACTATGTATCTGACGGATGATGAGGGGTTGGCTACGGAAGTAAATCTAATATGTTTGGTTTTTTCAGCGTTGATGTGCATCTGCCACAAGTTGCACCACTCTGTGAGTTTTAACAAATCTGACCGTAGGATGCTACTGTCATTCGGTTCGGTAATCTCCTTATATATAACGCAATCATCTGCGAATAGGCGTAGAGAAGAAACAATATTAGATCCAATGTCATTGATGTAGACCAAAAATAATAATGGTCCGAGCACGGAGCCCTGGGGGACACCGGATTTTACCATGCACTTTCTGGAAATTATGTGGTTAAGTTTGACCGATTGCGACCGGTTACAGAGGAACTCTTGAATCCATTGGATTGTTTTCTGATCAAGGTGGAGGTTACGGACTTTAATTATTAATCGGTTATGTTGGACGCGATCAAAAGCCTTTGAAAGGTCTTTAAAAATAGCATCTGTAGGAGCAGAGCTATGCATGGATTTGTGCAAGTCTGTCAACAATTCGAATAGTTGGGTGTTGCAAGAGCGTTTTTCCCGAAAGCCGTGTTGGTTTGGGATGAGGATGTTGTTTCTGTTCAAGTGAGATATAATTTTCGAGTAAATGATATGTTCTAATAGCTTGCAAGATATACAGGTTAGAGAGATTGGACGATAGTTGTTCGGACTTGACTTTTGGCCGGATTTGTATATGGGTTTAACAAAGGCATATTTCCAGTCTTCCGGTACACAGCCCGTGTCAAGCGACTGCTGAAAGATCAGCGACAATAAATACGCTGATCTGTGGCAGGTTAATTTTAGGAGTTTGGCACTAATTCCGTCGGGCCCCGGGCTAGTCTTGCGAGGAAGGCGTTGTACAGCTTGTGCGACACCATTTTCAGTTATTGTAATTGAAGAAAAAGGGTCGTGAATGGTAGGTTTTAACAGTGCCAGTGAGTCTAGTGGAAGTTCTTCCGTGAACACAGATGCAAATAATTCGTTGAAGCATTCAGCACTTTCCTCTGGCGACAACGCTTTGCCTTGATCACTCAGTAGAGTTGGCTCAGAAGGGTAGGCTGTAGGGTTCACCACGCGCCAGAATTTCTGGGGGTCTGTTTTCAAAAGGTTAGGTAAGGTGCAGTAAAAATATTTTTCCTTGGCCTCTTTTATTGAGGCCTCAGCTTGTTTTGAAAGATTTTTATAATTAAGCCAATCTTCCGGAGTATTAGTTCGTGTAGCCCTTTTAAAAGCTCGTTTCCTTCTATTTAGGCATCTTTTTACATCGCGTGTGAACCATGGGTCATTTGTTTTGGTGCTGATTGTTAGTTTCGGGACGCAACATTCTTCTATTTTTTTTAGTGTGTCACGGAATTGAAGCTAATTTTCGTTTGCTGCGCGATGTTCAAAACTTGACTCAAATATTGGTATAAAATCATCTAACATACGGTTCATCTTATCGATGTCAGCACATGCGTAATTCAATAACTGCTTAGTTACCTTTGATTTGTCGGCGCGTGGTAGATATAGTGAACAATGGACAACTCTGTGGTCGCTAATTTCTTCAAGCACGTGGGTAAGAGCTTCCTGGGAATTATTAGTGAAAAGTAAATCTAAAATGTTATCGCCACGTGTAGGTTCTGTTACTAACTGGGTCATGAGGTGGACATGTGTCAAATGTAGAAAACGCAAGCATTCGTGACGGTGGGAGCTGCTACTGCTGACAGAAGAAGATGCCCAATCTATGCCTGGGTAGTTAAAGTCGCCGCCGAGAATAAGAACAGAATTTGGATAATGGGCATGCACATACTCGAGTGAATCATTCAGCAAGTCGACGAACTCTGGACCGCTATCGGGGGGTCGGTAGCAGGCACCGATAATTACGGTGGTGTGAGCTGACTGCGCAGTAACCCAAATTGCTTCGATAAACGAGTCGTAAGCGATATCTAACGGTTGGAATTCTTGTTTAACAGCTATAATTACTCCTCCTCCTTTAGATACCGATCTGTCTTTGCGAAAAACTGTAAACTGTGCAGGAAAGTTAAGTTCAGAGTTCGAAATGTCGGCCGACAGCCACGTTTCCGTACCGATCAAAATGTCGGCGGAACATGTGTACAAGAAGGAATTTAGGGTGTCTAGTTTATTTAAAATGCTCCTAAAATTTATTAGGAGCAACGTTACTTCAGATTTGTAGGTGGAGTTTCGATTAGATTAGGCGAAAATTTAATATACGTGTATATGGAAGGAGTTGGGGGGGTGGGAGCAGGGTGGTGGTTGGTGAGCAAAGTAACGTTTTGCTGTTGTGAAGGGGTCGAACACTGTGTACCATGTAACAACCTGCGGGTGAGTTTGTGTATAAATTTTAAATTACAATGTTGTTGTCGGCACCAAACCCTCTGAGCCATTCTTTCAGTTCCACATGTCACCGTTGCATCCTCTTTTGCTGGGCTAGTTTTTTTTTTTTTTTTTTTTTTTGAACACAGCCAACTAAATCAACAATCAGGCCATACAGAACATAGGGTGTTGTGTTTAACTGTTGTGTAGAAATGATATCACATTAAAATGAATCAAAGTGTATAAAGAATCACCCTTTCCATCAATAAGGTCCAAATGAACCTAACAATTACGCATCCAGGGCTCTACCAGGTGAGCTACAGTGAAGGCACTTCGACGTCTGCTTCATAGGGTGTTTATGTACGTCTATTCCTTGGCATTGTTAGCCAGCGCCACTTGTACCTAAGGTGGTGAGTCTGGGGCACTTTGCCAGAACTAGTCGTGTGGGGCGTGATTTACGCACGAGGTGGCAGCTGACCAACAAAACTCTTGCATGCTTACCTAAGGCGTTAATTGTTCCTTGGCGAGGCAATGTCTACCATGTTTCCTAAATGTCTCCTGTGGTTTCCCTGGCCTAAACACCTGTTAGATTCAATTGGTTGCATGAGTGTCGGCAGGATTTCGTCTTGGGTAGTGCTAGCTGATGCTTTGTCTCAAGTCAGTGAGGAGGGGAGCGCCGGTTTAGCTTGGGTAAGGGCAGAACTATGGCTTGAAAATTGTGGGTGCCCTTTTCGCACCCCCCTGCTGACGACCTTGATTGGTTGTGTATGTAAGATTGTATCCGATGTTTCATTGAACTTGTCATCCTACTGATGTCAGACTTTATTTCAGACGAGGGCATGACACATATCAATTCTTACTCTGGGCTTTTCAGGCTCACAGGCCTGGAGAATGTCCTGCTGGGCTATGTACCCAGGGTCTCTGCATTCATCCGCAAGCGCATTTGCGATGACAAGGAGGTCGTCGATGCTGTCTGCTTCGGTGAGCATTGTACTACTAATTGCTTTCCTGAATTGCTTTAGGAGAGCAGACGCAATTTTTTTGTGTAATTTTTTAAAGTTCTTTTATGTGCCAAAAATGTGTGTAAGGATGACATAAGTTATACAAAGCTCGGGACTATTTTAAAAAACGTTTCAATTTGCTACATAGCATTGGTTTCCTTATGCCAAAGCTGTTAGCAACATATTCACAAGAGCTGGCACTGTTGTTGCCGCTATAATAAATGCAAAGTTGATTGATTGAGTGAGTGAGTGAGAGTGAGTGATCAATTGTGCCATGAAGTAGGATTTGCCAACATTGTGAATTAATAAGACTGAGTGTGATGCTGCAGCTTGTACTTGACAGAAAAAGCAAGCAAGAGTGCTTTGTGCATACCTCCCAGAGACGTCCACATGTAATGATCTCGGAAGTTGCAGGGACAAAACAGCTAGCCATGTACCACCAAAGGTTGCTTCTCTATAAAAGATACCTTGTTGGATCATGCATTCTTGGGGGTTTTCTAGTTACAGTACAGTGCACGCTGAAATGAGGAAGAACCAGCCATATTTTACTGCGTTACCCCCTCTGATTGTATGTATTCATGTTCAATATACCAAGGTTTAAGAGGGATATTGTTTGACGAAAGTGAAATGAGTGGCAAACTATTTACGTGGTAAGGTTACGAATTTCAGATACCAATTACTGGTCAATGTAATGCACATAAGTGTAAGTGTGTTATGGCGTTCTATTGCTGGCCACTATCATCCTCGAATGTTAGGTAGCACTACTTTATACGTGTATGTACAAGGAACTGGCGCCACTTGGAAAAGTAGCTTCCATTATCAAGAGATAAAAGCTGAACTGTCTTGGATAGTTGCACTGAACAGACAGAGATTAATTTACGAAAATGCACAACAATGCAGATTGCGATGAGCTAGCTGATTACAGTACGCAGACTGATGTATGTGCTCGTGTATAACCTACCACTGTTTATTGCCTGCACCTCTTACTTTGGATTGAAAACATTTGAAAAAGTAATTTAAAAACAAAACTAAAGTGTGCATTTGAATCCTGGATGTATGCTGTTTGTTTTCAGCGGACATTATTGCAAAGACTTCTAGAGTCATGGGGCTACCAAATTCCATGGAAAATGCTAGGAATGATTAGCTTTGGGAGTGGAACATTGAGACGAATGCATAGCAGTGATTAACACAAAAGCAGCTGTGAACTCGAACCTCATTGTAGCGATAGTCACACCTGCTGCGAAAATACTTCAGTATGTCAAAAAATGCATTATAAACGCATATTTGCAGCACTGTATCTATGACATGATTCGTTATATTGAGGTCTGAATGTAAATAAACACTTTAGTCACAGTGGCACTACTGTACTGCGCTAATTTGTAGCTGCAGTTCTTATTCGTGTAAGGAAAAGCTGAGACTTATTCACAAGTACATACAGCACTCTAAAGCAGGTTCCGTCTTTGTATTTGACGTAGCTGTGCCCCGCCGCGGTGGTCTGGTGGCTAAGGTACTCGGCTGCTGACCCGCAGGTCGCGGGTTCAAATCCCGGCTGCGGCGGCTGCATTTCCGATGGAGGCGGAAATGTTGTAGGCCCGTGTGCTCAGATTTGGGTGCACGTTAAAAAACCCCAGGTGGTCGAAATTTCCGGAGCCCTCCACTACGGTGTCTCTCATAATCATATGGTGGTTTTGGGACGTTAAACCCCACAAATCAATCAATCAATTGACGTAGCTGTGTATTTGCACGTTGCTGGCTGAAATTGTGCACCCTCCAGTATGTAGGCTTATTACTGTGTGAAACGTAGTTGGGGATTCTGCTGACTAATGTTTTACGAATAAGCAAAAAAAGTGTGTGTGTGTGTGTGTGTGCATGCGTGTGTGTGTGTGTGTGTGCATGCGTGTGTGCGTGCGGGCACGCGCATGCATTATCTTCTTGCAGTCCTTTTTAGCGATAACCTAGTTCATGATTTTGCCATTACTAAAATTGTCATTTTGTAATTCCGGCTTTTTTTGTATGTTTTCCATCATTATGAGTTTGTGTAATGAAATATTTGCTTTCATATGCCCTCCCTGCTACAATCTCTGATGAGATTGGCGGTATTGTTAAATAAATAAATAAATAAATAAATAAATAAATAAATAAATAAATGCGGCACCCTCTTCCTCAAATGCAGTTTTTTGTGTACTTTCGAACACCAGGTCATGCTCTGTTTGAAATGGCCGCCGGTTACGAAATGTCCACCACAAAGCCTACGGACAAGAACTATGCAGACGTTGAACACTGCCCCGAAGTGTATCAGGTTTGTGCATCTGCGCTGTTACGTACTAGTGCTTTTTGAATGATCATGCAGAGACGATCCCTTTCAATCGCTCTCGCTCGTTTTGACAGAAGAATGATGACACTAGAGACTATTCCCCAAGCTCATCTTGTAGAGTCGTATAGCATTCAAGCAAACAAGTCATTGCTGAAATTTTCAAGGGCAACAGACTTGCACGAGCGGCCGTAGACTCCTAATGATGTCGTATAACCGCACAAGACTGCCACTCTGTGCTGTGGTGTTATGTGTGTGCGTGTGTGCTCCTCCTCCGTTTCTCCCTTTTTTTTGTAACGATATAGAGCGGCAACGGAGCTCTCACGCTCGCCCAGCGCGAAAAGATGAGAAAGACGAGGACTTGTACTAATGGAAGAACCTGCCAACAAATGAGCGTTGTGTCTACTTGTTTCATGAAACTTCATACTCTTCTTCAATATCCGCCTTCTCTTGCCCACGTGTGGGGTAGCATACCGGTTATGCCAAACTGGTTAACATTCATGCCTTTCCTCTCTCTCGTTTTGTTTCCTTCCTCTAAAGGGACTCTAAAGAGGAACGACTTGTTTTGGATTGACAAAATGCTCTCAGAGAACTCTATTTCACATTTTTTACTATCATAAGTTTATTATTAGTGGAGAAAATGAAGATTAAAGTTGCATTCTTGAATTTCGCGCCAAAATCTCCATGCGTGATGTAAAAAATTTCAAAATGTGTTTGCGGTATTTTTGTGGAATTGGCTAGATATTTTCTGAAACTTCATATGCTAAGTCACTGGCACCAACAGATTACCATGTACTTCATTTTCATCAATTGGAAGCTATGTAGGACCCACTAGACGCCTTCGAAATTTCTTGCGTCATGATGTTTGGTGCAGGATGCTCAAGGTGGCTTCGCCACTTGCTTTTTCTTTTGGTGCATTTTCTCGCTTACAAAGCGTCGTGTTGGCCTAAGAGTGGCGTTTTTGGGATTGTAAAATTGTACTTTACTAATATGCAAAGATTCTTTATGCGTTTAAGTGTCGCCGGCGACTGCCATTTTGCTGTGGCGTGCCTGACGACATGTGCAGTGTGGAGCGGAGTTGCTGCCTTCTATCAGAGTTTCAGGCAGTGTGAATCGTTCAGTTTCTTTCCCAAGCTGAATCCATCGGACATTGCTGGGATCGCGCCAGCAGCTGAGCACTTAACGAAATTGTTCGCTGTAATGCAGACACTAGCACAGCAAGCAGCTCCTTACGTCACGCCATGAGGGTGTGCCAGTGTTGCCAGACTCTCAGGCCCCTTGCATGTTTATAAAAATATTAAATAATAAACTAAGTGCTCCACCAAATGCACTTAAAATTCTCCACCTTGTTTGTCAGTGTGCAAGGATTTACTCGCGTAGCACATATTAGGATCGAAAATTGGATTGTCACGGCCTCTTTAACCCCTTCATTCACTGTGTTACCGTTTATAGATTGAACTTCTTTAATTAATAAAATTACACAACAACGAACTGTTCAGGAGCACCTGTTGACAGAGATGTCTGTCGAACCATATATGCTGGATGAACATGGGGTGTTCATAGAGGCAAAAATGGGAGGCAAAGTTTGCATACTAAATGGTTTGGTTTCTGAAACTGAAAAATTACTTTGGCACATTCTTCTTTCTTTCTTTTTTCTTGCTTTTCTTTGGTTGCTTGCCCGTGAAGGGTTCGTATTTCAGTTTCAATGCTCATCGGTCCCATACTTAGAGAGGCTGTGGCTTGCATATCTAACATGGTGCTCCTAACAAAGGTTGAATCATGTACGGAGGTGTGTTCTTTAAATTTGGCTTCTTTCATTTGACATCCAGGTTTTGAGGTTCATCTTCGAGAACCAAAATCACAACTATCCAACTCTAGAAGAGGTAAGTTTTTCTTGTGTGTCGAAACTGTTTTACAAACCGTGAACATTACTAACGTATCAAACACCTAGTAAAGTGCACCAAGCAGGGGGACAGAGAAATACATAAACACATATCAATAGTGCTCTATGTACAATAAAGCTCTGGAATTCCCTCTCTGGTCACATTCATTCCTTACCCCTAAAAGATTTCATAGTTGCTATCGATGAACGTCTTACTAATCTGTAATCAACTTTATTTTCATTATTGTTTGGTTATAAATGTATTTGCCTTACCATTTGTAGTATTTCCTTGCATTTCTTGTGTTTTTGGAGTTTAGTATTATATAACATCTCAGTCCTGCTATAGCCCCAAATAAGGCTGCAATATGTATATATTAATAAATAAATAAATATGTCAACCTCAGGAGCATCGATTGACAGAGAATTCCTACCTGACACTTGTTCTTAAATCGTGGAAGTGGGAGCAGTGGGGAGTGGTAACAGCATGGATAAAAGGATGTTGTAACTTACTAAGCTTTGAAAACTTGTCTTCTAGAAAAAAAAAAAAAACATTACATGATGGTATCGCGTGGGTTTTTTTGTGTGGCACACAGAACAGAAGCACTTCAGTGAAGTATAAGTAACTCTTACGGGGGGAGCCTAAGATTTTTGAAGAATGCTATGCATAAATGAAGGCTGAATGCAAGTTTCCATTGCCAGACTCATTTGATAGCCTTTTGTGTGGTCATGAAGATTCCATGGGACGGCTTTCCACTACACCCAAGACAGTACCCAAGGCAGTACCCAAGGCGTGGCATATTTCTTGTATAGCATCCAAGCAAGACCAAAGATTCAAGATTTTTGTGTTAGATTGAAGCATGAATCAAGCACTTCCAGCTGCCACTGTAGATAAAAGCTTTGTCATTGCGCTGATAGGCCCAAAGGCACGATTTCGATTCCCACAACTGCCATATTTTGATGGGAACAAAATGCGAAAACACCTGTGCACTTTAATGTAGGTGTGTGTTCAATGTTCTCAAGCTGTCGAAGTTAATGTGCAGTCGCCGCGAAGGTGTGCCTTGTAATGATACTGTGTCTTTGTCATGTAAAACATCACAAGTTTTGAGAATTTACGATTGCGACTCTCTTTCTTTTTGTAGGTCGCCACGCTGGATTTCTTTCGCAATATTGACCTACGCGAGCTCACCACTCACACCGTGCCTGTGAGTTCCGAGGCGTTTTTACGTTCAACCGCATCTTGTTGACATTGCTAATGCTACATCAAGACAAGTTTAGCTTATGGCTCTTCGATATCTTAAATGGCAAACAACACTGTAAAAGTTACTTCAGTCATGTCATCACAAAGCCCTTGCTTCGTGTTTTTCACGATGTGGCAATTTTAGATCAGCAATGTTTTCTATAAAGTAATTACATGATATGCTGTGAATCAGACGTCACGGTATAAAGCTATATTAAATAAAGTTCATATTTTCCCACTTTCGTGCTTCTAGTATGCGACATCTACTCTGTTTTGGTTGTTTGAACTGCAGCTGCTGCTATCAGAAACATATTTTCGCCGTGATTTTTTTTTTGCTCCACATTCAATCTCTTTTATCCCACAATTACTGCAGGTCAGTTAAAGGGGCCCTGCCACACCCTTTCAGCACAGTCACAAAACGCCCCTTATCAGTCGTCCATGCTCCCGAAAGCACGCGAGCCAAATATTGTGGCATGACACGTTACCTGAAATTTACGATGAATTTACAGTCAGCCAGGAATCGTTTTTTCTTCTCTCTGCAAATGATGCCATATACCATACTCAGGTTGCTGCTCCATATACCCAAATATACGGCTATGGGCATAATGCTAGCATAATGAGTTTCATAGTTAGCATGGCCCCCAATAGATGATGCTGTGGTGTGCCCACGCACGCTCACGATCGCACCAACAGTAAGCTGCATGTTCGAAGAAAAACAAAAGAAAAGAAATTGTTCAAGCTCTTGACTTGTGCAGATGAAACGGCGCATCTTTTTACCCCTTGTTGTCCCCCTCCTCGCATAGCTTTCAGTGCGCTCCCTAGTATGAGCGGGGGACAGGCTCGTGCAACTCTGCCATACTTGGTGAATTCTAAAAATTTTTTTGTGGCGTTTGATTCGTGAGGCAAGAAGTTCTTATAATGAAGCCATTCTATACTTAAAAAAGTGTAGCAGGGCTCTTTTAAAAGACTACAGATGGCACCCCCCGTGCTTTCACGGGCTTCTTCATCTGTCGGCTTATTATGGTAGGGCTGTAAATATTCTACACTTCTTTTGTAAATTTTGTAGTGATCAGATTAATATCTGCCATGTCCCTTATGGAATAAATGTGTACTTCATGACATGAAAGTGTTGAAGTCAGACCTTCTTACACAGTTGATTCCTCCATCTGTCTTTCAAGTGTGAAGCACAATTTTTTACTCATTGAGAACAGTTAGGAAAGTGCCTCTGGCCGTCACGGCATTACCTGCTACTATTTATCAAACAAAGCGGAGCGCTGCTCGAGTAGTGAATTTTTCTAAATGAATCAAATGCATACGAATACTTAAAAAAACAAAATGACATCTGAATGTGAAATCAAATGTGGAATAAACGTTTCTCGTGACTAAAGTTAATGACCCGGCATCCGTTTACAGCTTGGCGTCTGGTCAACGGTGAAGAGCAACATGACAACAACTGTAAGGAAATGAAGACCGCATGTCACGAGTGCTACGTAGAATGTTGTGTTTGTTGAAGGAATCGAGTGGAATAGTGTTGAATCATGGCTTGTTGGCTGTTCTTTATTAGCTCGTGCCTTGTATATAAACGCTTAGGCCCATTCGAAATACAAACTCAAAGATCATTGCTTTGGCTGACAGTTTGCACCTCTCATATGTCCTGGTTGTGACAGTATGGATTTCGTTAGTCTCATTTTCGTTAGTCTCATTTTCGTAGAAACAGTCAGTAGCCAGTGGCCTACTCCTCTACACTCTTCATACATCCTTTATTAAGATGAATATATGCATTGCTTAGCAGTTTGAATCAACCCTACATTGCCCAGCACATGATTTCTGCTATGCTGAGCTTTGTACCTCAAATTTAGAGTTCAAGTACCAGAAACTTACTGCAAAATCTGCATAGTGTAAACTTTTATATGCTAGTCCTCCACTACGGCGTCTCTCATAATCATATGGTGGTTTTGGGACGTTAAACCCCACAAATCAATCAATCAAACTTTTATATGCTGGGCAGTGTAGCTAATCTAGTCATTAATTAACTAGTTGATTACTATATTAAGGAAGCTCTTGATCGTATAATATTTCATTGCATTTGATGTACAAATGTTCTCTTTTTAGCTAGGAGTAAAGGTAAACAAGTAACTTAAAAGACGACTAGCTCAGGCTAGTTTGTATGATAACAGATAGCAAGAATAGTGGAAATTTACGACGAAGACTACCGTGTTGTGTCTTGGTAGTAAATACACGCTATCTACTAGCTATTGCATAATCGCATAACTCTCATTTTTTAGTTGTGGTGTTTTTTAAAGCCAGAGTCGAATTCGTGGGGATCCGTTGCCCACCACACTTTCTAACGCAGCTGTGAGAGCGAAGCCCCGTGAAGGGGGAGAGCATGGTTAAAGCAAAGTGGGTGAGAGGGCAGCCTGGTAGAGAGGGGTAGCAATGTGGAGAAGGTGAAGCTGGGCAGAGGGGAGGGGAGCAGAGGCTATGGTGGGGGCGTATCAGGTGGTGTGGAGAGGAGACTGGAATCGTAGAAAAATGGAGAGTCGCACGTTTGTTTTGAGACTCTCTCCTCGCATTGCCTCACATTCGTGTTGGAACATTGAGCAGTGGCCAAGCTAGAACTGATGCCATCAGATCCATTCTTTAACCAGCCTTTGCGATTAAGTCGGTCGAAACCATAGGTCGGCAAAAGTGGAACTCGCTCAGACTCGCTGAAGAAATAAACCTTGCACTTTGGACTCACTCGGACTCGCCAAACTTTTCTCGAGCTGGATTCATTCGGAGTCACACTTGATAGAATTTTCTTCAACCGGGTTCACTCAGACTCAAACTCGCCAAAATATTACTCACCTAGACTCACTCAGACTGCGACTTGCGGGCTCATTTGATGCTGAGTGAGTTCGAGTAAGTCGACTAAGAGTGAGTTCACCGACCTATGGCTGAAGTTGTCAATAATATTCCTTTACATAGAATTGTGCTTGGGCATTGCAAGACGAACACCATCCGTGAGAGTCCAAGGTGTATGTCATTTTATTTGTGTTTTCCACTGTACTGAATGTGCAATGTGAAGTGATAATCTGCGAGCTTTTGTGTGCATTGCATGACTACCTTATTTCAGCCCATTCTGAGGACCAACCTGAGCTCAACTGCCAAACACCTCCTGCGAGATGTTCAAAGGTTCTATCGCAATAAAGGGTATGTTGGCAGCTCCTGTGTTTACGAAAATCCACGGTTAAAATTGCCATAACGATTACGTGATGGAGAACAGGTGCCCGAGATAGCGCCGCTTGCATTTGTCTTTTCAGAAAACTCAAAACGTCGCGATCTATATCGGTATCTTCGTGCGATGGTGGAGAGTCTTCTGACAGTGAAAAAGCGTAAGCCTGCATCGTTTCTTTCTCGACACTGTCATTGAATCAGTCGGACTTTGTGTTGGTAAAATTACAATGTAGGAAACATGTAGACATAGGTCCTAAAGTAGAAAACTACAATGAGATCCTTAATCAATACACCTTTGAAAGCAAAAGAGCAAAAGTTAATTATCATCATCATCATCAGCGTGACACCACCCGCTGCAGGGCAAAGGCCTCTCCCATGATCCGCCAATCAACCCAGGGCAGCGCATTGTAATCGAAACATATTCTGTACTCTGTTAAAACCAAGGAAAACTGTCCGCTCTATCCACAGTCACTACTGCCCCTCCTGCAGACAATTTTTATAACTGATTCGTCCAAAAGTGCTTGCTCATTTTTGCGACGTCAAGCACTTTTCAAGTATTACAGATAGCCAATATCCCATGCAGACCCACCTTTGTATCACTGTTTTTAAGTTATAAACACGAATTCCATGGTAAATTTCATAAAAAATTGGCATTGCTGCTCAACCAAATATCTTTTTTTAATTAATAACGATGAATCTTTAGCTCTGATTATGCATAGTATTTACATCGGCCGAAAAAAAAAAGCTCTTTTAGTTCGAGCACAAACCAGCTAGCGTGGGCGTTTATCATGATGAAAAGCAGGCACACCGCATTTCTGTGCGGTGCAATCTTTAGCAGTGTTGCTGTTTAAGTCGGACATAAAAACATTGGTGTATACAAAAACAACTATCATCATCATGTACTGGTAGGTCAGATAGATAAGAACTTCTTGCCGGGCGAGCCATTGCATGTCTGTGGTGGGAATCTTTCCACATACAAAAGAAAGAGCAGAGAAAGAAGAATGAAGTAATCAGAAAGGGTATGTGTCGCAAAATTCTAGCAAATCCTACTTCTTACTGCTATTTTACTAAAAATAAAGAAGCCAACAGACGGGTGATGGAAGCCCTATGCGAATGACGACATGTGCCTAGATCTGCGAGAGGTGTGAATGCTCTGTTTCAGTGTAAGTTCCCGTCTGTGCAGCATGGACATTCATGTTGTGTCTGTGATTGATTGTGGTTTGACACAAACCTCTCTGCACTAAGAATCAACATATGAACAACCTAGCATCACCTAGCTAAATCCCAATAACAATTTAGAAGCAACCAACTAAGCACAGAGTATGGTTACAATACTGGTGAAGACCACATTGTTGCACTGCTTTCTGTTTAGCCTATCACGGCCAGTGCAGAGGAACGGGAAAGTGTGCATTGCATGAGTGTCTCTCACTGCAGAGACCTGTTGCCCCGGGGCGTTCGGGCCAAACGGCGGCCGCCAATGAGTCCCAGTCAGGCACCGCTGGTGCTTAAAAAGCCTTGTCTGCCACCGCCGTGTTCCTCGGAGCTGCTCAGTCCGCCCCACGGCTCTTCGTCTTCTCCGCCTCCGGAATTTTCCTCGTCCCCTCCGCAGGCCGAGACCCCGCCTCCCAAGGGCACGTCGACGTGTCCGCCCTCAAAGGCCTCGGAGGACACGTCTCCTGCCGACACTGAAATCCCACCCCCTCTTGACGTAACCAGTCGTGATCGCAAGGCGGAGCCTCTTCAGAGTGATGATGCCGCAGTCACCAACTTCGTCACGCCTATCTTCGAAACCCCACCACCCAAAGTTCCACCCCGTCCGCCCGTATGGATCCAGTCGCAGTCCAGCGTCAGCACCTGTGGCTCCGTCGAATTCTGCACACCGCCGTCCAGCCCGCGTATCGACGCCACCGAGTGGTGTAGTTCGGAATGTATCACGTGACCGTCTGTGCTACAACTACGTAGTTATGCTATTCTAAGCGAAAGCAAAGTTTAGGAATATTTTCACGTGCACTGGGGTCACGTCTGCGAATGGTGGTGCTTAGCTACATTTGCACGAAAGTACAGTCACACCCAACATGAGTAGCAACATGCTACCCATTGTCAAAGCGGCGTCAGCACTGCATGGTGGCAATGACATAAAAAACAATCACTGACATAAATACTGTTTGGACTACTGGTATTTTTAAAGCCAATTTCATATTTGCCAGTGTTACAGTATAGGCTTGGAGCACCTCCAACCACGGCCACAGTGTAGCAACTCATATTAAGTGCCACTGTTCGCACGCAGCCGTCACATTCTCCTTGCTGTTGAATAGGAGAACGTTGAGCGCAGTTTGACTCTGGTTGACATGGACGCTAGCTGACGCTCGTTCGTTCCAGACGTAGGTAAGAGACGAGCACAGGCCAAAGATAGTGCACTTATCTGTACAGTCATCACCAGTGCAATGCCATAGCTGAAGCAACGCACACACACTTGTGCCTCTGCCTTCGCTGTTTGATATTACTGCAGTCTGAATGTTCCACATCAGTTAAGGGGGGTAGGCTGCAACATGGTCATGAAGGGCACGAATTTTTCTTAGCATCTGATGGCATCATCACACAATACTTTTATTTAACACAGTGTTCTTTAACCTCTCCCAAGACACAGACGAGCTGTGCTTTACCTAGCATTACCGGTAAAAATGACCACAGAACAGCTAAGTGTCAACGAATCTTTATCTTTTGTGCACTGCCACATACATCCTGGCCTCATCTCAGTGCTTAGTCGTGCTCTGGTAGGTTGCAGCACACATACAATTAGTTTGTGAAAGTAGGAAGGAGTCCAATAATGAAAATTGGGCCATTTTTGTTCATAATTTCGGATGCTAGTAAGGCTGGCACTGAAAGCGTTAACGTACCTAGTACGAACAGACTAGGCAGTAGTCATAATGGTGCCCCGCAAGCTTATCAACATTTTTGTCATTGGAACCATGATCGAAGTGAAGCTATCTGAAGCTGTACGATGGCTGCAGTGCTTTAACCTTAAATGTGTCAGGCATTCGTTTCAACATGACGTTGAGATCGTGTCACGTACCCTTCAGTGCTCTTCATTATCTTTGAGAAAATGGTGACATCACAGTAGTATCGTTATTTTCTGCCAGGTAGCGCCGCTTGCACAAGTTTTTGACTTGAATCTGCCAGGCATGCTCTCTCTGGTTTCTAACGAGGACTGACCTATGAACATTAGTTCTAAGTATGCGGAAGAATACACACACTAAGTGTAGCTTATTTCAAGAAGTTCAAGAGTAGAGCAACACTTGTTTGGAAGAAACAGTAGGCTTCCATATTCAAGTACAGTAACAGTGCAGTGTTGGTGGCTATTCATGTATGTATCGTAAACCTTGAGGAAGCAGTTTGGTTCGCAGTCTCTCTCTCTCTGCAATCTTTGAACTTGTTCCTAGCAGGTCAGATCCCATGCAACTATGTTAGTAGGCGATGTAGCTGCAAACTGGCGTTATGCAGATATCTATGGAAGGGAATGATAAGTGGTCGTCCCGGTCAGAAGTTCGCAGTGTTGGGACTGACAGGATGGTAAAGGCAAACTGGCCGATATTGTGTGAACAAGGGAGGCCTCTTCTTGCAGGCAATATTTCAACAACCGTATTTTTCTTCGATTGGTCCGCAAACTAAGCAGATATTCACGCACACGAATACCTTTTGCCGGCTGTGTACTTGCTCAACATTCATTGGCAGTCACTTATGTTCCTACTTATGCTCACTCATCAGTACCAACTCGCAATCATAGTCGCCTCCATTCACGCTTATTCATACTTTGTATATTGCCTCTGTTCCTACTTGCCAGCACTCCTTCACATACATACTCACTTACCCTTACAGTTGCTGACAGTCTGTTAAGTTCATATTCACATCCACTCAAGGTCACGAGCAAAAACTTTATTATTTATTTATTTATTCAATACTGTGGGTCTTTTCAGGCCTATACAGGAGAGGGCATAGAAAGCAAATAAGACTTAATATTTCGGAAATGAAAAGAAAGGGAATATATGCAACATAAAGCAGCCAAAACAAGGATATAACAGCATAAAAGCAATAAACGCTTTTTCGGCACCCATTCATCGTTATTTATTTATTTGACTGATCGGCAGATGAAGTATGATTGTTGCGTTATTAAACATGGGAGGCAATGGCAATTGGTTGCCTTACTAGGTGACTGATTAGCACATCTACGCAAACTCACCGGCACTAACTTTGATCTATGCTAAAGCCCCCTCGCTTGCTATTTCTCTAGCTGATGCCTGTGAAATGAGCATTATGTGAGCATGAATTGGTGCGCTTACGAGTGCATCAACTTTGGTTTGACTTTGCCCGGGGCTCACCAAAATGAGTACTGGTATTGCACATAGTGAATTGTTTCCGCCAAATTACTTGGACGAGCACCGGAAGACGTACGACACACCGCTAGACTAGCAACTTGACAGTTCGGTTGCTATTCCAGGTCAGTTCAGTTCATTTTAACAATTCAGTTGCTAGTCTAGCTGTGCGTTGTACTCAAACTTCAATATATCGAACCCAGATATAATAAAGTATCGGTTATAGAGAAGTAAATGGAAAATAGTCTTGCTCTAATATAGTGTTAGGAATATACCTTTATAGGTAATTTTTTGATATAATGAACCTATCTTCGTGTAAAATGCAACTTTGTTTTAATGAGGTTTGAGTGAGAAAATGGCGTACTTACTTGGCATTGAGATTACAGAGTACAAAAACTGTTTCGCTCCATAGAGCTGCCTTACTCCCGTACATCTTTCTGTCCTCGTCCAAGTAGTTGGCTGGAATGGAACCCTTCTCGCAAAATGAGCATGTCTTGTCAAAATATTACCTCAATGCCAACGCTTCTCTTGCCGACATGTGCTATTGACTGTGACGACACATGCGACTTAGTCACCGTCTCAATTGTCACTCTACATGTTGGTATTTGAACTTGTGCCCGCGTTTATTGAGCATTGACTTGTTCATCAAACGTAATTATGCTGTTGCATAACACGCTTCTGCATAAGAAAGCATTCTCTTCTTTCAGTTCACTCAGTCTAGCAGACACAAATGCCTAATGAGGACTTTTTGTTTCTCGAGAAAGATGCACTCGTGATGCTGCTGATGTCGATATAGCAAGCGTATGTAGGCAGTTGTTCTTGTCAATGGCTAATTGAGTGACCTACTTGGATATCACAAGTGCCTGTGGACTCATAACCAGTGAATTGAAATTGTAATGCTTGTCAAAGAATTAAGTTGCTTTTCTTCTGGTGGGAAAACTGTTTGGTGCTCTGTGACTGTTCAGAAAGGTTACACAAATTGGTATATCTACGTTCCATTTTTTTTCTAAATTCTAGCTATCGCCATTCATTGCGTCTTTTGAAGGAAAGTACGTTTGTTCATCAGCTTTTATCATCGCTCACCAAGTGAACAAAAAAAAGTAGTAGTCGTGATATCTCACTTGCCTGCTTCTCAAAGAAACATGCGGCATATCTTCATAGCTCTTTTCAAATGCACGATTTCTCAAATTGCTGATCTTTTGTTATGCGTGGTCTCAGCGGCATCTCTGTCACTCGTCAGTTGCATTAAATTTGTTGTTCCAACGAGTTTTCTATTATTGAACCGGAATGACCTGCTGCAGAGCGCTTTATCATAATGCTACAAAGAGAGCCATGAAACTTTCCTCAGAACCTTTAAACACAGTGATAGCTGAATTGCTCATGATAATGTATGGTATCAAACTTCAAACCACTGACTTGGTTTCAAGTATCCTCAGATCTAAGTTGTTTTAAGTTCATCTCTGATCTTTACATTGATATTGATACATGTGCAAGCCCAACTCTTTTCACGATGATTCACTACTAACAAGCCTGCATTTTAGCTCATCTTTCTGTTGTCCTTTTTAAACCAAGAAAGTGCTCCTCACGAAGAGAAGGCATTCTACTCAAAGAGCTACATTGCAGGTTGTTGCTGCAACAGAACAAGTACTCATTTTACCATACACGGTACAGACTGGGATCTTGCGTTTTCTGCGTAATTATTACAGTACAGCACATTTGTGAAGACAAGCATGGGAACCAAATTTTATTTGTGCATTATATACTATACATATCTGCGATCATTATATCAGTGTTCAGCTCAAAGGTCAATTGCAGATGTACCGAAAGTAATGTCAATGATTTTTTATATAACAAACAATAAGAGGCCAACGAAACCTCGATGAACGCACTCATAGGAAGCACACTTAGTAGAGGTGTGTGGAAAGTTTCAAAGTGCTTTTTAGTTGTCGTCTTTACATTCTATCACACACTGACGACGGGAAGGTGTAAAGTTTATATCTCAGAAGCACATGGGGCAGTGCCATAATTCTGAAGTAGAATCGTTGGCGACGTAAGTGAAGAACAACTCAATCCTCCGTAAGCACAGAAAGTGTCCCCTCTTTTATTCAGCCTCTGTGTCAAAACGTTTTCAACTGTTGTTGCAACATGGGATATTGCCCTAGTTGTCGTTTTCGTGAGTGTAGAAAAATGTGAATGCTGTTTGGTGCTATTTCTTTTCTAGCATCAGCCACAAAAGTTTAAGTACGTACAGTGGTGTACATCGTTAATGGTAATGCACGAGTGTCAAGAGTGTGCTACTGTCTTAAATTTTGACAAGTGTACAATAGTTCGAATATAAAGCGGATGACTTAAAGTGGTTGGTTGGGTGACTTTGGTAACTTTCTACACTCAGCGAATCGAGGTAGTGCAAGCTAGTACTCGCATCTAAGCACTGGCAGAGTGATGTTGGAGTATTTCCTTTAACGGCTGACCACACTGTATACGTAGTGCATGTTTATCTCAGATGTAGCACCGTCCCGATACATTTCCAGTTCATGAGACTACCGCTGTTTAGAAATTTGTATGGCAGTAAACTTTTTAAAGAAGTCATTCTTATCGTGGACATTCTGAGATCTATTGGCAAAGTTTACACTATGGATATTAAAATCACCTTTCTGCTCTTTCCTGGAAAGGTTGCATTTTTGTATTAAGTCTTAGACAAAATCTAGAAATCAGGGGGTGCCTCTTGGAGATGTGTTGTTGACATTGAAGGGATTGTGTAATTTTCAGGGGGACTCTGTCCTCATGTTTCCTTCTTACCGATAGGTTGAATTGTTCCTCGAGCAGTTGTTGGAGGTCACACGTTATGGATGTGTGTTTCGTTATGAGTTGGTGTTTCCTTCAAAAGCCAGAGAAAAACATTTTTTTACGGCAGAATATATGTGTAGTAGTGCTTGATGTTTGACATCGCAAGAGGAAGGTCTTTCTTTAACGTGTAATGATTCCTGTATGTATAGAATTTTCTGTGAAAACTATCATGCAGAGATAACTCTGGTGCTGCATTTGATGAGCTGTTGCAAGAATGATGGGACATGCATGTATTTGCCTGATGTTTGAGTTTGTAGCTTCGATGTTTTTCTGTCCTTCAGACACCTTTGTTAGCGTTCCCTGTGATAGTTTTTGTAGTGAACTCTAAGCCTCTATGTGCCACCCAACACACTTGGTTTGCCATGCATACTTTGAATTTGTGTGCACCTTTGCCCCAAAAGAATTGTGCATTGGAACAAGTCATTCATAATGGTTCCGAGTGACAAAGACAGTGCAAATGCTGCATCTTTGTTCTCTTGTCTCGCGTTCGCGTCTTGCACTTGGAACCATTATGAATTATATTGTAGCTCACTGGTACGTGAAAACCTAGCGGAGTACTGACGAGAAACTGTTGCCTTGAAGCGTGCTCTGTTGATTTCAAAACATGTGTGACTGGTCAGTACGAGAGTCCAAATGTTGATTACCAATGCACGAGTCTCCGAAGTCGTGTGAATTACGCATTTATAACTACATGTTCCATGCAGTGAAACGAGAAGGAAGGGAATTCTGAGGGCTCGTTTTTTTCTTTTGACGTAAGCTCAAAAGACTTATAAACCACCTTTTGATATTTTTTTAATGTTTCAAGTAAATGAGCGCATCATGTGCAGAATGCCGTCGCGATCAACGATTCTAAACCTGGCAATGCTACGAACCGCCGGCACGCCACAAATTCCAAGAAAGAATCCCTCCTCATTTCCGGGCTTTTCATGCCTCTGTGTGACATGCCGTTCCTAGATCTCTGACGCACTGATCCAAATACGCCGTAATTGGTCGAGCAAGAGCCTGCGACTTCCGATCAGTCTGCAAGCAGCTGTGCCCGCGTGCATGCGTTCACTGACGAATCAACTGCGGGGGTTGTCTGGCACAACGTGTCCCCGAACGGGTCCACCGTGTTAGCGATTTTTTGAAGGCATGCGCGCAATGCAGGGTCCATACCGGCACGATTTGTATAGGCGTGGCAGTCACGGTTCGCCAGCAAGCACGCAGCTACAATGCCACTGACGGAGTCGGCGGATGGGTTCGTAGAAACCAGAAGTAGACGGTGTTTCAAGCAGCGCGTCAGCGATGACGTACGCCACGGGAGATTGGGAGGGGCATGGGAGGGGCACAGAGCGAGAGGGCAAAGCAGCTTAGCAAGAGGACACCATGGAGGGTAGCTCAAAAGAGAGCGAAAAGAGGGATCATCGTGGTTTCCATAATCAAATGCATCTAACTCCGATATTATGACACCGTTTCAAAAAATCCTCACGGCTCCGTGTTTGTCTCACTCTCGTGCTCAATTTCTTCACAACTGAATTTTTACCTATGGGTGCTTAAGGGCCCTATGATGGATACCTGCTGGTTTTTATGAATGCAGGAAATTTTAGCTATTGAAAAACCGTGTACTAATCTCCAACATAGACAAGCTATAGTGTTGCAAGAGCACTCTCGCTCCAATAGCAGAATAATCGAGTTACCTATGGCCCATGAAACATGCTAAGCAAGTTGTCATGAAAAAAAAAAGTACTAGGTGTGATTGCAACGTCACGGTCACGTCACATCCTTCTAGCAATCAAGATCGGCACCTGTTTTTGCAAATGTGACCTCAATCGCTACAGCAATGACCATGTCATCGCATTGTTTCACTGGCAAAGTCAGTTCATCACAAGGGAGATCTTCCAGACTGAAAGATAACTTAAAATTTAACATCGTCAGGGTTCCTTCAACACATACTTCAGTGATGTAGGGTTAAGCCTTTTTTTATTTCACTAGTTTATTCAAATTCAGTCAAACCGAACTTTATTTGCCGGATGTATATCTGTGTATCAAGGTAGTCTACATGCCTTCTTGTATGATTCAGCTGTAGTTCGCAGCCAAATACCTCATGAACATTTTCTTTTACGGCATTTTGTACTGTACTGTGCTTTGTTTTCAAGCCTAAGTTCAAGAGAGCCATGAGTTGGGGCTCCTTTTAAAACAGTGAATTGATGGTGATCATCTCTTTTTTTTTCAGTAAATGAAGAAGTTCAAGCTTTATACAAATAAGAGTTTGAATGCACCTATTGTGCACATTTGCCTTTTACACAAATGAGAACACCCCATGTTGTTGCAGAATGTTATGCTTGGAACGGTTACAAAAAGGCATTGCTAGGTATGTAGGCTACAATTGTGAAATATGTGAATTGGCTACATTTTTTAAGGTTCTAGTGCTGAGCACTAGAGGTCGTGGGTTTGGTTCTCAAGCCACTGCTGCTGCATCCTAACGTGTGCAGAACGCAGGAATGCACGTGTGCTGTATCTAGAGTAATTTGCGCATTACGTGAATCCGGAGTAGTCGGAAGTTATCTACAGCAGTCCACTGCGACGTATTTTATTGTCCCATTATATCTTCTGTATGTGAACAATCGTGAATGGATCAACTGCTTACAATGAGAGCATAAGCGCAGTGTGTCAGAATCTGAAATATTGAAAGATTGATGGTAATATGGCCAAATATGTAAACAAGCCTCCCACATTTTCGCGAGCTGTGTAAATTTTCTTTTCCCGGCTTTGCTTTTTTCCAGTTGTTAGTCACCATTTGTGTAGCACTGACTTCTTGAGCCCGTGTTTGCATGCACAGGCTTTTAGCTTGAACACCTACCAATTATCTCAGCTCTTTATTACTGGGGGAATAGTTGCTTGACACTACTTAACCTGCTTATGTTTGAAGGTTGACTGAAACCTTCAAGTTGATTGAAAGGTGATGTAATTTATCAGCTGAAATACATGCTGCATTAGTGGCTAATGCAGTGTGACTACATCAGCTCCCTCAAAATTTTGATTTTCATTTGAACCATGTTGTAAAGCATAAAGCAGTATACCAGACTAGCCTGATCTAGCACTTGCCTTTTTAAGAACCCTTGAAATGCACTGCATTTCTTTGTTTGAGCACAGCTGTGATATGTTCCACCACCCAAGACACTGCGGCTTGGGTGACTGAGTGAAGTGCTGGCTTAACTGAAGTGCGGGACATGTTTAACTGCTTCTTACTTATATTACCTGGCACAGAGAACTTTCCATGCATTGTCGTGAGTGGTGTGCAATGTGCATTTCCTTCTGTCTCTCTCTCTCTCACTGTTTTTGTTACTCCTTTATTCCCCTCTCCCCACGTCTGGAATAGCAAACTGGATGTAGTCTAGTTAACCTCCCCAAGTTTCTTATATTTTTTATCTATTTCTCTCATGCATTGCTGCACTGAGCAGACCTGGCAACAGCCTTTTAAAGGCCAACTGAGATGGAATTCTACATTGGCTGAATTAGTTATCAGTCAGTAGTATATAATTCTATAGTAAACCACATGAAGTGAAGCCTGCTTTAGTGCCAGTTTGTTTAATAACACTGCTTCAAAACTGCAATGCTTCATCTGTCAGAAACAAAAATGGGATCCGCACATTGTTGACAAATTATGCCAATGCATATACGTTATAGATGTAAGCAGTGCGAGACAAATGTGTTGCATTGTGTCAGTGAACTTGCAAACCAACGAAGTGCGAGTCCAGGAATAACTTTTGTAACAACCGTTTTCTCGCTGTTATGTCGATGTTTGTTGTTGCGCCAATGTTTGTAGAGTCATGCATTGGATAAGCCAATGAAAGTGATAAAATGTCAAATATTGCTAACAATAGAATTGTTGCAAAAACGTGACATATGCATAACGGAGAGATATTGTGATGCATGTCCAATCTAATGCTCAGAGCCTGTGTCCTGATATGACAGTTGGTGTTTGTCAGGGATTTGTCGCTGAATTGCCTTACCATAGCTGGCCTTGTGTTCTGTGATTGGGCAGTGAGAGCGTGGGGCTTGCTGATCAATACGCCAAGCTTTTTGCTGTTAATGTTAATTCTCATTATATTGCGTTTAATTCACTAAGAAGTGTCTGAGGTTATACTGTGGGTTGTTGCATTTTGCTGAAATTATTGAAACAGATGAAAACTACCTTGTGGAAAACTTTTTCGTTTAGTTGCGTGCACTGTAAATGAGGCCCTTGCGCATAGGCGTGCGCAGGGTTACTGATCAAGGGGTGAGGGGAGGGGGCAAAGGTTCATTGCAGTGCCCCTTCCCCCCATAAAGATAATGTATGGTGCAAAATTTGCCCCCCCCCCCTCTCCCCCTCTTAAGTGACTAGGGGTTATCACACACCCCTCCCTGATTTCCTCCTTGTGTACACATCTGTGCCCTTACACATGAGCAGGAAGATACAAGTCTGTAATTGCCATGCAAGCTTGTCACTAATGACCATTCTGAGGAAATTGCCTGAGAAGAGCAGTGAAGTTTGCAACTATGTGATAGAAGCAGAGGACTACTGCTTTGAGGTTGTGTAAGTAATCCGAGCGAATTGTTTCTAGAGTGAGTGCGATCGCTGTAGCTTGTAGCATGCTTTGGCTCAGAAACTACAATGGCATAGTGTCGTTACGTGCTCCGACAGAAATACCAGAGGCCAAAAGTAGTCCACTTCGCCCGTTGTAAAAAGTGCCGCTATATTTCTTGCAGTTCCCGGCAAGCCCTCAGGTTTCACGCATTCATACTTGCTTGTTCCACTTGAAGCGTAGTCATTTTTATATGAAAGCACCCTTGTAGTATAATGTCCAAATACACCTCTCCTTGCCTTATGAGACATGGCAGGGACGTTCTTCCCACAACAAAGCGAGCCCTGTAACAAACTTTTTTCTGTGGTGTGACGCTGGAAATGCGGTTTCTCCCCGAAAGGTGCATTGTCGACACCGCGTGAGTTTGTACTGAGCCCGTTTCCGTAATACCTAGTGTGTATGACAGTGGGTGAGCAACCACACAGATTAGTCTGCAATTAAGTGTCACGGAGTAAGATGCCTCTCTCACTCGCACAGTGTGCTACGTAAAGTGCTTGTGGCAGTTACTCTTCAAAAATGTTTCAAGTGATTCCTTATGCCAATGGCTTGATCACTCTCACAGGATTTTACATGGCTATCAACACCGGACGCATTGGAGTGAGGGTTAAAAAAAATCTTCCAGTGCTCTCTATTGTTTACCGGCAATACTACATTACAATTGCCGACCCCATAAGTTCTGGTTTGCTCATAGGAAAACTCGCAATAAAGAAAGTAATCTATGCAGAATTCTGCAACATAGCAAAAATTTTATGATGCGATAAAAAATAGTCATCCTCCCAAAAGCAGCATGAAGTACGATGACAAACACAAAGTTGTACTTCTGAAGGATCTGCCTGTGGTTTTGAGTGTAGTTCAGTGCTAGCTTTTCATATATAGCATTGTATGAAATGTCAACATTCTTTTCCTTATCTAGACATTCAGCCTAGCTACCCTTTCTAAGCTCAAATCGGTGATGAGTAGTGGCAAAGAGAAAAGTCTCGAATGTAGAGTAGTTGCATAAGCGAAGCATGTGTTGTGCTATAATCCTGAAACGGTGCGTTGATTGTCTTCAGTGGGGCTACGCATCAAATGAAGCGAGTAGCCTGTAGCAACAGAGCTACACCCATTACTGTGTAATCATTCCGTGTAGCATAGTCTACTGTGCCTACTGGCATCTTTCCTCGCAGCCTTATACAAATGTGGACCAAATATCCCAGGGAACACCTAATTGCTCATCCTGGCAATCATTCTTGACCACTAATGCATCCATGCTCTAGAACATGTCTTTATTGTGTTCAACATTCGTTCTTTGTGCCATGGTTGAAGCACTATGTGACATAGCGTAGAAA
This sequence comes from Rhipicephalus microplus, assembly GCF_043290135.1. Lineage (NCBI taxonomy): Eukaryota > Metazoa > Arthropoda > Arachnida > Ixodida > Ixodidae > Rhipicephalus > Rhipicephalus microplus. The sequence goes on along the minus strand of NC_134708.1, from coordinate 20,203,854 downwards.
GGTCATGCCCAGCCATGTAACCATGCCTCAAGTTGCGAACCTACAATTGTGCAGTTTTGACTGGAAAACACCAGACACTGTGACGCAGCAATAGGCTAACAGATAACAGCTGTATCATCCTTTTTTGTTGAAAAATTGAGTGAAACTAATTGTCTAGAGTGTATGACATGTATGGTGTCTTACACACACATGATGGTATCGTGTATTTCATACCGTGCCATGCCATACGTATCTTGTAGTATATGGTACAATAGACTCTGCTTAAGTGAAACCTGAAGGGACCAGGAATATGTGTTTTGTTTAACGGGAGTTCCGTTTACCGAGGGGTGAACAAGGGTGCAGAGAACACGTATGAAACCAATCGTGCCGGAGGCAGCTGTTCCATTTACGCAGCAGTTCTGATTAACAGATTTTCGTTTACTGAGAGTCTACTGTATATTATATATTTAGGAGGTTACTTGGGGCAAACATTAAAAAGAAATGTGCAGAAACTTTTCGGGAAAAGTGTCGTGTGTTATACGTTTTTGAAGTAATTGAGTCACTTGGGGCTTCTTTTTCTCAAACTTTCTGGTGTAACCATCTCTTCGTTATTCGCATGTAGATTTCATGCACAAATAATCAGTGACGTCTCTCCAAGTGCAAAGCAGCAGGATGGAGCCTTTCGAATTCTAACCAAGTGTTCCACATCGTACCGCACTACAGTGTACAGTGCTATTGAGGGAGATATGCCCGTCCATGAACCAATGTAACTTGCATTTTATCCAGTCAAAATACTATGTACATGCCCCCTTGAAGCAGCCACTTGCATCACCCTACTACTGTTAGGCTCTTTTTCTTCGCAGTGCTCTTCACATTGTACAACTAAACTCTATTGCCTTAGTGGCTCACTTTTATGCCCGAGTTGTGCTAGTCATGTTTTTCCACCTCTTGTACAAGTTTGTTTCCCTTTCTTTTTGCTAATAAAAATGTTTTAAGAAAGAAACCTGGTTTTCATTCCTGTTCATGCGGCTGCTCAGAAAGTCAGGAGTTTGAGTTCAGCTGTAGCAGTCGTGTTTTGACGTAGGCGAAACGCTAGAAGCCTGTCTACTGCGCGATATCGGGTGCACGTTGAACTACACCGGATGATGGAAATTTTCAGAGCTCTTCACTATGGCATGCCCTGTAATCATGTGGTTTTGGCATGTAAAACCAGAAAAGTTATTTTGTTTTGTTCAGGCTATTTTGTTTTGTTCATGACCCTCGACTTCTGGGGACACACTGTGTATGTCCAGCCACATATATGCATTGTATCTGATTCGAACCCCACATATATTTAGCGATTAGGAGACACCTTAATGACAAGAAGCTCGCTCACATTACACAATGTTAAGATTCACATCAGTGTTGAATCAGGTTTTACGCTTGATGGTTTTAGTTGATGTGCGATTGACGTACAGCTTGCAAACGTTATCGTATACTATCTTAGGCCGTGTATCAGCATTGAATTGCGTGACAATTACTCCTAAACTAGAGTCACGTGCCAATGAAATGGAGCTTGCAAATAATTTACCGTGTTAATTTGTATCAAATAGGGTGCCATACTTTATGCTTTTCAAAATTTATGTGACAGCCAACAGATATAAGCTTGCTCATATGCTATTCTACATTGCATCTGTAGCTAATATAGTGGTAAATGTCATATGTCTTTTAGAAGTTAAGTGATGTGTTATGGACATAATAGCTGGCAAATGTTATATACCATACCAGCCTGCATCTGTCGATCACATTGGTTGCGATATTTGATTCCTTTCAGAAGTGATGTGCTATTGATGCACAGATTACAAATGTCATACTATGTTGGTGGTTTGCGTATTACCATCGAATTGAGTGCCTCTACTATGCTTTCATTTATTAAATTAGTCAACTTTTATGAAAAGTGACACTACTTTAGTGTAGACCACTCTCTTATAACAGACAAGAATGAAGCACCTCCGAAGTGTTTTCTAAAACTGCAAGGATGACAAAAATATTGGATGCACGCGAACAAAAAAAGGTTACTACAAGCCCAGCTAGAATGATTAATCAATTTACATGCGCACAATTCTGTCCTTACGAGGCTGTATTTTTGGGCTCGCCAACAGATATGTTTGCCATGCAATGTGAAATTATCTTACTGGAGCCAATTGATTATCATTTTAAACCACTCGCTCTCTATTAAAAAATAAATGAGTATAATTTTATTATTGACACATCACATTCAGTGTTTATGGGGTATGGTAGGGTAAAGAGGTCATCCTGGTTTCAGCTTTACATCTCCAGAACTGTACATTCCTTTAATTCCAGAAATTTTGGTTGTTTAATAAGGGAGCTATTGGATTTCAGTTTATAAAATTTTGACTCTGGTTTTTCTTACTTGCTTCTGGTGGAACACCGAATTCAACATGTAGTGGTATTATTCCGAGACTATAAAAAGTTGCTCTTACATTTATCTCTCATGAAAAAAAGATATATTGCTCTTGCCTGTGACGTGCCGTAAGGGAGATTATCCAAATAATCTATATTTTCTTAATTGTAACTAGAACAGTTTAACAAAGATTTTGGTTCAGACTATTAGGGAAGCTTTTAGGTATAAACTGAGAAAAGTTGAGCATGCTTGGTTCAATAGTTGTCCAGGAAAAGTTCATCAAGTAACGAGCGTGAGAAAAACACGTTTTTGAGTTCGAAAATGCCCGCAAAATGTATTCGCAACAAAGAGTCATTGTTACGTTAAAAATGCATTGTCGTGGGAAAATTTGTGATCAAATAGTACGAAAATGGTACGAAGTGAATATATTCAACCTATAAGATCATAATTATCGTTAAAGTTACGTATACATGCAGAATTAATGATGGAAAAGAGCCCGCACATCCGTTAGGAGACACGGTCTCTGGTGCCATTTAAAAAAAAAAAAAAACTGGAGCACTCCAACACGCTTGCACCTCTGCGTGTGTATTATTCTTTAGTTATGAAAAAAACATGAAGAACCACCATCTTGTGCTACTTACTTGATGTGCTTAGGCGTTATTAAAAAAATTAAGAAAAGAAAACAGGAAAGGAGATATAGTTTACATACACAATGTGCTGCTTTGAGAGTGTGACCCTGGTGTTTGAACTTGCACTTAATTTACTTCTGTAGAGTGTGTACGTACATGAGGGTTAATTACTAAGAGGGGAGCACCTGTTCACTGAAAAATAAAAATGGGCACCTGTGCCAGACATTTCTAAATTATAACCAGGAACTTGCTGCTGCCCACAGAGCAAAAAAGTGTACAATAACTGCACCCAGCTGGCACTGACATATGGATAAGTTAGAGGATTCATTTATCAATATTTATACCCCTTGACCGTCATCTGTACACAGATATTATGAAACTGATGCATACCACCTTCAGGAGTTATGATGCAAATGCGTTCAGTTCACATGGCATGGCTTTAAGGCACTCAATCTTGCATTTCTAGAAAAAAAATGAACAAATTTGTTGGTTTGTAAGAGGAGCTTCAGTAATTTATGTTAATTAGCAAGCAATTAATTACCTAATCTTGCAAGCAGTGAGCTGCAGTCCTTCATAAAAAAGAATCAAATATTAGGCCCAAAATACATGCACAGTTCGTTATTAGGTTGTACTCATTTCGAGTGAAGAAACAGAATATTCTCGACGTTGCTCCTGCATCGCGACATGTTAAACGGTCGTTGAACGTAGTAGCGCCTCTAAAGGTGATTCTGTGCAGCAGTACCCAGCACAATGAAGTTAAATGACTGTAAGTTATCCACTCGAGAAGCCTGCACAAATGTGTACACTGCATTTCAAGCCATTTCGAGGCACATGCGGTGCCCCGCCACGGTGATTTAGTGGCTAATGCACTCGGCTGCTGACCCACAGGTCGCGGGATCAAATGCCGGCTGTGGCGGCTGCATTTCCGATGGAGGTGGAAATGTTGTAGGCCCGTGTACTCAGATTTGGGTGCACGTTAAAGAACCCCAGGTGTTCAAAATTCCCGGAGCCCTCCACTACGGCGTCTCTCATAATCAAATGGTGGTTTTGGGACGTTAAACCCCACAAATCAATCAATTGAGACACATGCGCTGCATGACGTGCCTTGGAAGTGTGTGTACAATTGTGCACACAGCGCCTGAAGGGGATATGCAACAAATAGCTGAAACATGGAGGATTAACTCGAGCAGTAGCTAAGTAGGCAGAGTGCTATGCGACATAAAAGGAGAGGAAGACGAAAGCTCAAAATGGAGAGCAAACCAAGGTAACCAATATTTTAGTTGACACAAGGGGACAAGGGGGGGGGGCGTTAAAAAATTTGGGGACACTTAACTCCGCCTTATTTAGTTGAATGCAATAGCGATATCCTGTTCATGCTTCAACCTCTAAGTACGTGCCATTTAATTAATGATGTTACTCGAGAAGTTTAACGTGTGGATTACTACAATGTAATCAATACATTTGAAAGCGGATTGTGTCAGGGAAGCTTTCGCATATGGCTGCATTTTGTCTAATGGGTAGCGTACTTTGAACCACCGGCAATCATGCGTGCGAGATATTTTCGAACTTGGTATGCACCCACTACGGTGTCTTCAGGGAATAGTGCAGTAATGTGTGTGCATTTTATAACTAGTGGGCGTCTTTTAACCACGAAGTCCTTATGATAATCATATGCTCTGATGCCCGATGGCAATGTAGGCGCGTACCATGCAATATTATTGCGATATAGCGTGTTGTGTTGTGAAGCACATATACAGGACGCATTGTTTGTAGAGCATAAACATTATTTTCACTGCATTTCGAAGTAGATGCGTGGCTGTGTGGTAAAAGAGCTCCTTGCCACAAAAACGGCCCGGGTTCAAACCTTACTCGAATTCAAGAATTTTTATTTTATTTGCATCTTGATTTCTCGGTCATGCACAAGATAATTTTTCACTCACAGCCAATGACGCTGGAATCTGCGACACAAGCTTTTAATGTGATATATATAAAAAAACACTACTCGAAACCACTTTACTTGGTGAAGACATGCGACACCGGCAGAGCTTACAGGTGCGAAATCTCCTACGTAGAGAACGCATGAGTGAAGACTTCTACAGCAAAACTGCGGCCTTTCCTGGGACACTTTTCGATTGAGGTGAAAATGCTCGACGCCCATGTGCTTAGATTTAGCGCACGTCAAAGAACGTCAGGTGGTCGTAATTTCCAGAGTCCTCCGCTATGGCGTCCCTAACAGTCATATGGTAGTTTTAGGATATTAAATCCCACCATTTACTATTTCAGTTTATTAACTCAGAATACAATGTTCGCAGTTATATGCAGACGAGCGTTCTAGGGCTATCCCTAGAATGCTATTTTCAGGTTGGATTGGCCCTGTATCTCCTTTCTAGTGTTTGTCAGCATCATGAGTGGCTCGTTAACGACTTAAGCAGATGGCAAAATGCATGTTTGGCACAACATTTTCGCGTGCCTAGAATTTTCCTGATGCATATTATTCTTATGTCAGCACTGGAAAGAAGCAAGCTGCAATTAACGAGCGACGTTATTAGTTTTGCTACACGAAAACTGTAATAATCGCATAGAGTAGCCGTTACTGACAAATTCAAAATACTTAACTTTAGGTAAGCAACTTCCAGTAATTTAATGATACCTCTACAATGTCCTGCAACAGGTTTTGATTCCACCAAGAGTACAACCACTGTATATTGTCACGTGCGTCCCGCAAAAAGGACGAAGGCGACAGCGCATAATGCGCATCTGCACGCTTTTATGCAGAACGCAACAACGAGAAAGACGAGGAACTCTCTCTCGCGCGTGGTTAATAAAAAGACCGACCCGCTGCTGTTTTCTCAGCATCTTCAAGTACGACCTCTGTCTTGACGTCGCGACAATATCAATGGGCAGCAGTTGTGGCAGCCATGCCACCGCAGCAGCCAGTGGCGAGACGACAATTGCTACTGTTTTTGGTCTATGAGCTCAGTTTATGCACGAATCGATTTGCTGGAAACTAGCATATGATGGCCATGCTGTAAAAATTACGCCGGTTAAGCCATGCATTGCTTAGGACCGATAACTGGTACCCATAGTGACGGAAAGGGCATGCAGTGATGGGAACTGCAGCAAAGCATGGCAAAGCTAGGCGGGGTGATGAAGTTTGAAAACTTGCAGGCGTAAAATGGATGCAGCTCGCCCAATACATGGGAACTCGGTAAAACTTGTCGTTGGGCTAGTTGGTACGTGCTTATCGAAATATAACAAAGATGCATGACCATCAAGGAAGGACTTGAGACAACAGAAAAGGTCTTTTTGCGATGATCACACATCTTTTTTCCGCTTCAGTAAGAAGTGGTTAATTGGAGATCATTGAAAGAGGCTCTCGTTTTGCAGTGGTCATAAAATAGTGATTTTTTTACTTCTGCGGCAAACCAATAGGTAATAACAAACTTAATTCAAGAGTAAATGGAATATGAGATATTGCTGTGTGCAGATTTTAATTCATAGTAACCTGTGGCTTTGCCAGGCTCCCACATGTCATTGTGATTTACTGGTCGTGGCTTAGCACAATGTGTGCATTTGTTCCCCAACTGGGCAAGACACGGTTCAATGGGGGCAAAAATACAAAAACACTTGTATTCAGGTCAAAATTGAGTAAATCTAAAGTATTCAAAAATAATTTTAAGTTCTCTGCTATGGAATGTCTTGTGTTGTTTTGACACATAAAACTCTAAAAACATTTTTCTAGTCAAGCTATGTCGACAGCTTTTTCCTGCTGATCGCCAGCATCATAGACACGAGCTGCCGATTCCCCTTTTCCATTTTCCTGTGCTGCCCTCAGGGGTTCAGTAGGGGCCAGGAGAACCGGCATTGCTAGAACGAAGGCCTCCGGGACCGGGAGTCGTCTCCCGATTTCTCCGCTAGAAAAGGGCGCATGCGCCGCGCCATCGTGAAACATGCGGATTGCTAATGTCCTGGTTAGCTCAATTGGTACAGCGACCACCCTGGAAAGGCATTGGTCCCAGGTTCGATCCCTGAACGGAGACGAATTTTTCGGCAACTAAGAATCTTTCCGAGAAAACCGTCCGAATTTCCTTGTCGCTTCATGCCACTAATGGGTGGCTGTCTAATTTTCCTTTCTTAACCCTTCGGCTACTTGCGGGTCTCCACATAACCGATTTGCAGGTACAGTGCAGTCCACTTATAACGATATCGAGAAAACCTAAAAATATGATCGTTATAACCGGTGATCGTTATATCTGGACTGCCGCCAAAAAATCGTCGCCGGACGTACCTCTTGTAGCTCCAGGCTTCATTTCGCTATTTTCACCAATAAATAAATATTGTAGATAGTAGGATGTCAAAAACAAGACTTTATTTCTTACTCCGAAGAACGCATCACGGGTTCGCTGAGGAAGAGAGACTGACCGACGGCGGGGTGGGAGCAGTGGGAGGAAGAAAGCACAGCCAGAGGTACATAGAGATTGTGGTTATATCAGAAGAAAAGAAAAGAAAGGTGCCGACCCGTAACTGTCTCTCCTTACGAGGACACCTCAACAGGTCAGCAGAGGAATGGGATATGGGGAATAAAAGATATAGGGAGAAGGAAGGAGGGATGAAAAGAATAGAAGGAAAATAGACGGATAAGAAGCCGCCAGCCAACGAGAGGAAAAAAAGGAGATAGGAAAGTGGGGATCCGGTCGAAACAGTCCAAGGGCGGGGTGCCACAATGCGAGAGCTGCACGGCATCAGGAGACCGCGGAGGGCGAACCAGTCGGCGGGAGCTACGCTGAAGTCGGAGATCGCGAGGGCACAACCGTCCAGCTTGAAATCCTCCGAGCGAAATGCAGAGGTACACAGCCGGAATGCCAACGAGGCCCCGCCCCGATGCCGCCGCGCCGCTTTGCTTTTCGCTTTTTTTTATTTTCTCTCTTTTTCCCGCTTTCGCTCGGCAAGCTACGAGTAGCTTGCCGGCTTGCCGTTGTAGAAGGCGGGGAGCCGCGGAGCGCGGCGCTTTGCTTTTCGCATTTTTTTTTTTAATTCTCTCAGCCTCTCCGCGGTCGACGCGCGGCGAGGCGCAAAACGTGACACAGCTGGCGCCATCGGTAGCGCGTCGCGCCAACTCGCGATGCTCTCCTCGGCTTTTTGAACGGCCGGGACGCGCTGCCGGCGCTGTGCTGCAGTGGCGGCCGATACGTACTCGCCTACGCTAACTTTTCGTCTTGTCTCGGCATAGTTCGTTTCAGAGGAACTTATCAATCTAAATGTTACGATTATTCTGAATGAAACATGCCGTCCACGGCAAACTTTTCATCGTTGTATCCGATATGCGGTGGATAACATATCGTTATATATGGTTTTTTTCCCCATAGCCCCAATGCATAAAATGAGACTGTTAAGTCGACCCATCGTTATAACCGATATATCGTTATATGTGGTATCGTTATAAGTGGACTGCACTGTACTAGCATGTTTCGACGATGTGAATGCTTTTACAATTATATGTCCAAACTTTCTTCAGGTCTCATAAGGGATATTGATGCTAGACTATAGAGGCAATGACATTTAAGTGCACTGGAAGAAAATTAGATGCAATTAACTAGAGACTTTGTCAGTTATGCTACACTCATAATCACGTGGAAGCAGCCAATACAGACAAATGCACGATGTGCCTAGCTTTAGCTACACAATTTACAGTAATTTAACGACATCTTTGCCCGCGACGCCATCCCGTGTTTCATCACTGAGCACGAGGCATGATCCCATTTCAGTTCTCTCTTATTTGCAACATTTCGTGTCGACCAAAACCCTAGCTATAAATGGCGGTTATCTATCAAATAATGCAAGTAGGAGTTCTTGCTGTGCTTACATGATCAACTCCAGACCTCACTTATTTTGTTTAGAGATTGTAGAAAATTTGATGCAGGATTCGGAGGCTATTTTTTGGGAACCCAAATATGGAAACATGGCTAGTATTTGAACACTTCAGTCAGAAATGTAGAAACTCTGACATTGCAAGCTTCATAATGTATGTGTTCACAGCTCTGCACAGAACAGGAATTTCCGTGCATGCAAGTTGTTCCAGAAAAAATGAGACATATCCTTCAAAATCAGTTTCTTCTTTCAGCCGATTATTTACTGCACACAACTCTTCCTTACTTTGCAGAGTTGCATGGACATTCCAGTCTTGGGCTGTAAAGATCTCCCACAAGCTTTTTATTTTTTGGTAGCTGTTCTTGGAACAGCACAGCACTGCCGATGCTGTAGTTAAAGAGTTCAAAATAGCACAATTCCACACAACATGCCCCATTGTCCCATATGTAGGCATATAAAGACTTTGCATGCATGTCATGAATATACGCCATACTCTTTGCATATGCATTCAAGAAAGCAGTAGTTCACAGCATCAGTCAAATCACACAATTATAGACTACTGTTCGAGTTCACCAGGAGGGGGGTAGGTGTAGAGAGGTCTATTGTGCGCCGTCAGTCTATAAACTATGTACAATACGCCTTAACAGTGAATTCTGTACAATGAAACTTTGTGCATGAGATAAAGAGACAATGACAACATCTTAAAATCAAACCGGAATGACAGACACAGTCTAGGACAGTTTAAAACCACATTATATACAAAGTTGGGCAATGATACGAATGATGTGGGACAATTGCTGTAAATATGAATTTGCTTTTGTTTGCAACAGATCATCCACTTGACATCCGGCTTTGCCGTGTGCACGAGATCCGACAGTTTTTAACTTATTGGCACTTCGGTATGTTGGAACGCTCCCACTGGTTCCTCTATCTTTATCGTAGTAGCCACTACGCAGCACGCTTTCACGCCAATCAATCTCACACCAAGTCAACCCGATTGCAAGGACAGCACGCCCATGCCGAAAGAAAGTGACACTCTTTGGCAATGTCTCCACTAGATGCATTGAACAGAAGTCTCTAGGAATAAGCTATGCAAGTTTGCAAAGCCCCTTAAATAGTAATTTCTAGAATGTCCTTGCAGTGAGGAAGCATTTGAGGTCCTTTGTAAAAGTACTACTACAACGTGATCTAGAAGAAAAAGGTTCTTGCAGGCGTAATGGAATAAATGTATGGCGAAGCACTGCCTTCACAGAGACAGTTGCACAACAATGAGCAAGATGAACCGTTGAATGATACAGCTCTTTTAATGCGCACTCACAGGCTGCGACCGGAGGAGCTATACTCCCCTTTGCATATGCAGTGGCATTATGAATTGATGAACCCAATTGATGACACAGCTTTGAGCCATGCTCACTGGCTGTAGTAAGGAAACTGCGGCTCCGCACATGTTCGCTGCTGCATCATGGCTCCCGGAGGCGTCGACGGCGGAGGCGGACCAGTGATGGGCCGGGGCGGCGGCAGGACCGTGGAGGGTCTTGGAGGCGGCATATTGGTTGCGCCACTCCAGTGAAACGTGGGCTGGTGGCCCTGCTCCTCGTAAGGCAGAGCCGTCGCGAATCGTGGTGGTGGCTGTGGAGGTGGCGGATGTGCAAACTGGGGCGGCGGCTGGTGCACGAACTGTGGCGGAAGAGGCCGCGCTGGGGGCGGAGGCGGCGGCGGGGCTGAGGCGTTGTACGTGGCGGGTGGAGGCATGCCTTGGGTGTATGGAGGCTGCGAGGGATTGTAGGCCATGGGCGGAGCCGCCGGAGCCTGTGGCGGTGGGTACGACTGCTGGGGCGGGGGCGGTTGACTCATGTGCGGAGGTGGCTGCTGCGGGGTGTACTGCGGCGGTGGGGGAGGCATCGACGGAGGTGGCATGTTTGTCGAGGCAGCGTTCACGGCCGCCACAGCAGCGGCCGCGGCAGCCCTCTTGTGGCTGTCGTCCTGAATTTGGACGGTGATGAGGTTGGGCCGACTGACAGTGGGGTTCTGCTGGCTCTGATACGCCCTGGGTGGTGCCACCATTTGCTGGGGCGGCGGTTGCTGGCTTGCCATCACAGGTGGTGGCATGTCTCGATATTCAGGCGGCAGGGTCTTCTGCGGAGGCGGGGGTGGTGCTTGCTGCTGGGGTTGCTGTTGCGGTGGTTGCTGCAGGACGCTGGCACGAGACACTTCAAGGGGTGGGGGCGGGTGCTGTGACACCGGTGGTGGATGCTGCCGGGGGTCGCGAACCATGAGATGTTGCGGCGGCGGAGGGTGGCTGGCCACCAGTGCTGCCATCTGCTGCTGCTGCTGCTGAGAGGGCAGGCCGTGCGACAATGCAGATGACTGCGAGGCAGCCGCTGCAGCGGCCGCTGCCGATGCTGCGCCTTTGAGGTGGCGATGGGTGATGTGGGCCTGCGGTTAAACCAGCATTGCACAAATGCAAGTCACGCCACTGCCTTGCATCCAGTCACAAGCAACATGACAGTGAACAAGCAGCCCGATTTATATAGCTCAGTGCAGCTTCGAATGTAGTAGTACCAATCGTTTGTTACATAATACTAAAGGATAGCTGTACTTCATCTAAGCATACTACTCATGCAACACCTGACTGTTCCTTTATTGACAGCTCAAGTAAACACCGACGTCCAAATCATCTCTTCGGCTCCTGCGCCATAGCATTACTTCGAAACCGAGTACGATACTATGCAAAACCAAATCGAATTGATTACATTCAATGACAAGTTCAACACAAGCCTCGTATCATGTGTAAAAGCACTGCTGTGAGTAACTCCTGGCCAAATCATTACTACGAGGTCTGGCCTGTACCTGTCATATCACCGTGTATCCCTCCAGAAAGAATGAGAGAGCACTTACTAAAGCAGTAAATTAGGCACATTACAAAGCAGTGAAATGTCCATTTCTGAGTAACATTTACACAGCTGACATGGCGAACACGTAGTCACCTGAAGGTCCCTCTGACTCAAGTATGTCCGTCGACAAGAATCCTTGCCCTGGCGACTCCCACCATAGGTGCACATGAACACTGTCCCAAGGTTGCTCTGCTCAAGGCGCTGTACTTTGTCATTGCACCTGCAGGCAACGATTAATGACAGGCTGTAGACAATAACAATCGATTGGTGTGTTGCATAGATGCCACATACAAAAGACAAGCACAGTGCTTCGATGGCACATCATCAGTAGCACGATCTAGTGTGCATTCTACAATGAAATGTTCATTCTAGTCGGACGCAATAAGTCAAGGGTCCACTCATGATGCTTACGCAAGTCTTCAACAACCACGCATGGCTAGAATGAACGCTCTATTACAGGATGCATACATTAACGCATCCCAGGTAATGTAGGTAGCTGCATAAACCTGCAATGACGACGTACCTGTAACACGTCTTGTCAGCCTTTTTAGCGCAGTCATAGCAAAACACATGTTTACACGGTATCTGAAAGAGAAGGGAGACATTACAGGTTTATCAGCATTTCAAAGTAAGCTTGCATCACACTAGCATAAAGCTCTTTTCTTTCTTAGTGACAGAAATATTTATGTGATAATTGCTAGTTCAATTTTCAACTAACCAAAATACACAACAAACCACCAACCAATCTGAAAACAAACTCTCAAGATATTCTCTACAACTCTGTGTCGCAGTAAAATCAATTTCATTGTTACAGCACCCAGACGTTTGCAGCTCACCTGCTGCCATCTCACCTTTTCTTTTTTCCTTTAAACACAAAACACTAAAAGCATAATGTACACTTTTCATTTGCACTCTCATGTGCCCTGATTATGAAATGCGGTTAACTCAATTTGTGCAGCACGATTGAACAAGACGCAAGGAAACAAATGATAAACGTTGTTACGACTCGCACTGCCGCCAACACTGTTGCGTAGTGCGCTAAGGTCACAGGCCGCGAAGGTTGTTCCGTAGCGCGTTTCTCAGCTCGCGGCTGCTTCTGTGCAGAGCTGATAGACGAGCGGACAAGACACGGTGAATTAAGGCAATGTTTATGTACAACATAGAAATAGAGGCGTTACATATTCGGCACAGCGGCCAACAGCTTAGGGACTTGAAGAGCCAAGGTGTCTTCTCTCTGACGCATACGTCGGCTGCTTGGCATCGCGCCACTTGCTTCTTTATAGGCCCCTGGTGATGCCTTACGTCACCAACGTTCAATCAGAACAGCCGCTGGGTGCCGTCACGATCCTCCAATCCGGAGCCACTGCGCTGAGTTGCACCCATGAGCAAGTGGTATTGCCACGCGTCGCGTAAGACTCGCCAGACTGAATGGCGTCGATTGCATCGTCGAGCTGCTATCGGGCCCGTGGGTAGAGGGAGCTCGCCGTGCGTTGCGTAAGACAGACCGGCGCCGCGGGCTAGATGACGTCGTTGAGGTGATGGTGTCGCGCGCGCTCGCTCGCCTTGACACAGATTGCCTTTCCAGAGGCAATGACGTTCGGTGTGGACTCCCAGGCGTGAAAACGTGCGGGCGCTAGTTTTTTGCCATATGTAAACATCAAGCCATCTATTACACACGCAAGCATGTTCTCAAAACAACAAACACACACCACAGGTGACAACACTAGAACTGCAGTCAATTACTAATGAAATTTACACAAGGAGCACAATAACAACCAGCTTTAGAAATGCGAGCAGTCTTCAATCCCTTCTACTTGTGTTTTTGTATGCATCAATAATGTGGGCCCATCAATGCGCAGACAGCCTACCTAGATTTCTTCTCAACACGAATGTAAGGGGACAAGCCACGCTCAAATCAGCCACGTGACATATTTCATTGACTACCTTAAAATGGTGTAGCATAATGCTATGTTAAGAGTCTTGACATATGGCCACTGAATGCCTCAAGTGTTCTTATGTGACATGCCACATGGCTTCACCATATGTCAAATTGCTCTAGCCATGCACACTTACAAAAGAGTTACTGCTCTTTGAAAAGACTCACCATGCGTCCGTAAGTCAGAATGGGCAATGTGCACTTGTCGCAGCAGTGAATCATCGGGTTGATCAGCTTCTCGCCGATCAGATTCACCTGTAAAATGAACCCAGGCAATGAGCACGACAGGCACAAGATTCCAGGCACAATAAGAGACACTGTCAGCTACGTGCAGTGGACGTTACTTGTGCTATACTATGCCAACAAATAATTACCAACTATGTGTAATAGTACAGTTACACAGAGTCAAAATCGTTAACAGGTTGTTACATGCTACAACAAATGAATCCTAACGATTATTTGTAAAGCAATCTGCCGCAGCGGCTAATACTAGTGTCAAATGAGCACTTTTGATTGCTATGAAAGCTGACCGATATCGTCAATGGTCGGTTCTAGTGGTCCAAATTCAGATTATGTCTAGCACTTGCCAGCCCAACTGCGACGCACAGATCACAATTAAAAGTGATCGTGAAACAGCAACTGATCCTGATCAAGACTATTACGCATCAGCCCCCCCCCCCCGATTATGATAAAATATGGCCGTGCGACAAAGGTACTGCACGTGTCATAGACGTGACTCCTGGTTATGAACTCGAATGGGTCAAATGCTGCTGTAATTAGTTCTAGATGCATCTCATCTCAATATACCCTGGCTAGCTGAAAGTTAATTGATAGGCCTCGCAACAGTGCTTTTTGTAGCCTGTGCTGTGGGTCGACACTATGCACCCTGTTGAAAACTTGGAACATTTCCCCGGAGGGAACCTTGATGGAATGCGAAGCAGCAGCGTTGCGCACTAGTTGAACAGCGCTAATGCGGGTGCTGCGGTAAGCAATGGGAGATTCGTTTGATGCGATGGCTAGCGTAGGTCTTGTAGGTGACATGTACAGACATGTTTCAGCGCGTACGTTAGGCACGCATCAGGTTTATTGTCTATGAACCGACGAGTCGGCGGTGTAACAAGCGGCGGTCGCGGGAGGGGAGGTTTTGCGGGTGAACAGACGAAGCGGCAGCTGCGGGCGCCGCGGTGAGCACGCAGCAGGCGAGAAAGAGAATGACATCAGCACACACTGCGAGGGGAGCGTGACATCAATGCGCAGCAGTGGCATGACCTACTTGGCACTGCGCCAACAGCTGCGGCGCATTCGTATCGAAGGACAGCATTACACAGGCTAGCCAAAGATCTGCTTTGCATCTAATACCGAGCAGAAAAACATGGGCAGAAAACATGAACAACCCCCTCATAGGTAAAGTGCAAAACCAACACAACCTAAAAGGCAAAAGCTAAAACCAACTCACCAGAACGATTGCACACCTAAGTTAATATCTAAACACATGCAGATCATGCTGAGAGTTAATCTCGAGTACTGGGCAACATTCTTAGACACTACAAACCAATTACCCACACCTCCACACATTTTACGCTGCTCAAAGTATGAATAGTACGTCTGAACTTGATTGTCTACAGGGTCAGAAGAGATTGCCGAGCCATGTTAGACTTGGCGATCTGGAACATCACTCTTGCTAGGCGAGGACGCCAAAACATGGTATTGATGAATTCCAGAAAAGAACGGAACAAGATAGTCTTGCCTACGTGCTTTGAGTAGCACCTGTGCAGGCATTCGTGCTGCCTCTCTCGCGATTCAGTGCTTTGAGTCAGTACACGTTAGGTGCAAGCAATTTATGGGAGAATTCGCTACATCCACACACACATGCACAACAGGTGAACTCCGGCACACTGCAAGTTCGCCAGCGTGAGCGCAGTTGCAGCGCGGCTTCATTTTTTGGGGTTTTCTACGAGAAGTTGTTTTCCCCCACCTTGTGGTCCCATCTAAGCTTCTTGTTCTGGTGCAGCGGTTCGGGCGGTCCCGTCCGACCCAACGGTGAGAAGGTCGGGGGCTCAATTGTATCGGCTAACAGACTTCGGTCATCTTCTTCTTCCTCAAGCTCTGCAAAAGGGAGTTGTTCGAACATTGTGCCTCATTCAACAAACACTACGACTTTAAGGATAACTGCGATTTGGGAATGTTAGTATAGGTTTATATACAAGAGAGGACAAGTCGAAAGCAGGTTAAGAACGAACACAGGATGAAACATTCACTAGTAAGTGAAAACTTTTACATGGGAAAGAACATTCCCGTATACATGTGATATGAATCTTAAGACACCATGAGCCATCATTACCTAAAAACAGTATTAATCAATGAATGTTTAAATACAACAAAAATGCGTGTGTGAAAACTGGATGCGGCCATTTGGTGACTCGCAACGTTTATATATAACAACACTCTTTTTCACAAATGTTCATTTGCTAGTTTCATGCTCCATCTTGTGTTCTCTTAGTTTCCGATAAAGTCACTTTTTTTTTTTGTTTTCTATTACGAAACACCACCGCGATAGCAACATTTCTAGAACTGCAACACAAGATGTGGGCATACTGCAACAACACTCCACGCGATCCCGCCACTCACCGCTGTAGTTCTGAGGTCGGTTTAGGATCGCACCGAAGCCGTTTCGAATTATATCAAAAGGATCGCGCTCACAGGAGTCGGTAGTGCCCAGGTCGTAACGGGGCAGCGGCGAAGTCGTTCTAAACGCGTCGCCTCCGTTCGGCAGTCCGAAAAACGGGTGCCTGTTCGTAGTAGTAGCGGCGGCGAACTGGAAAACACCGCGACCCGCTGATCCGTTGGACACGGGATTGTCGCAAAACGGGAACCTGCGAGGCGGCGGTGATTTGTACAGGTACATCGTGGGCCCGCTACAGAAGATCGTGGATGCGTTCGGAGTGAGCGCGACAAGCGTTGGTAGCAATACAGCAGGGTCGCGGCACTTATGGCGACGCGGGAAAGGGCTGGGTTCAAATGAAAGCGAGATCACTGGAACTACAGTGGCGTTCCACCTGCACGCGACGCAGTGAAGACAAAGCAGATTACGAAACGCACGTGCACCTCGACAATAACGAAACACCGATCCTCAGCGAAAGAGGAAGAAGAGGCACTCGGTGGCACGCGCGGCACAGCACACATTTCGGAAACCGGCACACAGACGCACCACACTTCGCGCGCGGGTTTTCAGCCCGCAACCAATGATCCCGGATGAGATGAGAAGGCATAGACTACTACGTACTGTCGCACACGGTGGGCTCGTCTTTCGCGTTGTTCTCGCCATCTTCTTCGGCGGCCGATAGGTTCTGTTCGAGTTCTTCCTCTTCTTCGATGGCGGCGGCATTCTTCTTTCCCGCTGCGGTGGACGAGGCTTTGCGTCCGCGCGCGCTCTTACGACCGCGCCCGCGGCCCTTGGCTTTGCCCATTTTCTTCGCCGTAGTCGCTGGAAATCGTGGAGGGGGGCAAGCGTTGTGATTACTGCGGCAGGCGAGCAATTGGTGTGGATTCGAGAGCGGCTGTTGCCGGCTTATTCGTTTTGCAAGATACGCCGCGCCGTACTGAGCGGCGACGTGGGTGAGTTAAAAAAAAAAAAAAAAAAAGCTTGCGCCTTGGTTATGACAGCTGTGGTTCACGTATGGGAACTAGCAGCCGCAGCTTCGCAAGGAAGTCTGCGGAGAAGTACGAAAATGTTGCCGCTACATACGGACACTGGCGCTAGAAACGGGTACCGCAGTAGGCGGAGGGAAGTGTTTCGGTTCCCCCGGTGGCACGAACCTTTTCGAGGCAAAACGGTTCGGTTCACCCAATAGCCGCTTAAAACCGGCTTGACTTGGCTTAAAGTGTATGAATAGATGGCGTTAGAATCGGTGTGTTAAAAAACACTTTTCAGGCGATTCGGGCGTTCTTTATTCTGTGGTTCAGGTAGAGTTCCTCACTAGCTTGTGACACACAGTCTGTGGCGGGTTCATCGTATTCTAGTCGTGATGTTTTTTTCTCCGATGTTGGTGTTGGATTGGACTGTAATCTGTTTGAAATGGCGAGAAGCGCCTCTGCCCGTGGGGTCGTGGTCGCTTTCTGTTGTTAGAAAGTGATTCATACGCAAGTCGCTGCCGCTTTTCTTAATTCCTGTGATGTCGCCGTGTTTATCGAGTAGTGAACGTCATTCGCCCGAAGCACAGAATTAACACCTACCAGCCCGAAGTGTTTGCCACCAAATCTACAAGCAATGACAATGAGCATAAAATAAAGGCCTTTGGAACGCGATTTGTGAATATTTGTCTGATGCATGTACTACGTGGATGTATGGTAGGTGCATGCGTGTTGCTTGAGGACCGATCAAACAGCTCTAGAATGCTCTAGTAAAAGTTGACGCTAAAGTTCAGCTGAAGTGTTTAAAGTTTCTTGCAGCTAACCACAGCAACATTTCTTTGTCTATGTGATCAGACGGACGCTCGTTACTTGGCATGCCTTTTATAACGCAAAACGTTTCTTTTTTTTTTGTTTTTCATTTACTCAACAGTCCGGAAAAAATCGGGGACATTTGTCCCGACTGCGAAATTCGGAATTCGACTGCGAAATTCGGGACGGCTGGTAACACTAGTTTAGGCAAGTGTATAACAATGAAAAAATTGTAATAAAATAGAAATTTAATTGCTGGGAGCATTGTCGAGCTTCAATTGCTAACCCGTAAAGGTCTTTTTAAAAGTTAACATTGCCGCAATACACCAGTGTCATGGGGTGAAGTGCTTGCAGTGTATTGCAGTAAAGCATACATTATGCGCGCGCGTGTGTGTGTGTGAAATGGAAGCGTAGCACTGCTATTAGGCCTAATGCGATGCGCCGTGCTTTGTCTCATTACTGGTCATGCGACAGACGGCATCAGCACCAACTTCAACCTTTGTAAAGAGTCCATATGTTCCCCCCATAATTATTTTTTTTAATTGTGGCAAGTGATTCACACTGCAGTAAACTTCTAGTATATCGCATGAATAATTTAAAATTGTTGCATTACCCCTAATAAAGAAGTGAAAGATACCTGTGACAGACTCCTTGGTACTCCAGATTTTGTGCCATCAGATATGTGCTCTAAAATGAAAATGATCATTATTAGTGAAATATATACTCAGGCTAGGTATTGGAGACGATTGTGCATGTTTTGCAAATTTCCTTTTAAAAGCTCATGCTTCACTTTATCGGGCTTTCTTTAGTTATTAAGAAAAATAGCTCCCCAAGAATGGTCTAAAATTAAACACACAGTTCGTCATGGGGCAAGTTGAGCTTAGCAAGAAAATGATTTATGAAAACCATTCTGTCGCATAACTAAGAGCAAGCTTGTTTCAGGAAACATGTTGACCTGGGATGATGGCACGTGTTCACGCATCTTACAAAGGCTGCTTGTTGTTATAATGTGGCTGTAATTGGACAAATGTCTGTCATCAGGTGTGGAGATACATCGCATCTCTGATGATCAAATTTTTAAAGAATAGGTTTTCAGGGGATGCTAAAAACTTTTTTTGAAGGGGTGAGCATTAGAGAGCATTACTTTATTAATGTCTCCAATTTCATTAGGTTAGCACTGAGGCTTGCAGGTATGTTAAATGAGCATGGTCACTTGAGTAACACTCAGAGGTCAATAATTATAGGGTGAACAGCAAGGCATGTATGAAACAGGATTATGCAAATTGCAGAAATAGACATAATGAAGTTGTCGAGAAGACTTTGTTAACAGTACATTTACAGGCTTCATGCAGAATTTGTTTTCCAGCAGGGTGCATTTACTTTCGCTGATGCTTTCGATGGCATCATTGCAGTTCATAAGCACTGGTTTTACGGACTGCACGTGATGATCTTGTTTTTTCAAGGTTCATGTACTGATTAAAAGGTATAGAATCAAGAAACTTACATGCTGTCTTAAGGCATAATCAGGCTCACCATAGAGGTAAGTGGTGAGATTTTAGTTAGTTGTATGTGGGAGGTCTGTGTACATAACATCATAGTAATCTTGCAATGCTGTAGCTTTATTTGTGTAACGAGTGAAGCTTCTTTTCCTGTCAAAAATTTCTGCCAAGCAAACAAGTTCCAACAGTAGGATTTGCCCTTGGGTAAAGCAGGTGGTAAGGGTGAGCTTATTCAGAAGCCCTTCAAGAGTACCCACTAAAGGAATTGATACCTATAGGGCGAAAATTCCAGTGCACCAAGAAGGGCAAGGGAGGACGGTGCAGGTTAACATTTCAGGAGGACATCTTCTCGACATCATCCTTCTCTAGCCACAAGCTTGTATGGCCAATGTTTAGCAGACTCCTACTAACATAAACTAGGTATAAATGTTGCTTCTCTATTGCAAGATGACACACCATATACCTTTTGAGAGTCTCCTCACCACAAGCCCTTACATTAGCCTAAAAATATTTTTTTCTACGGTGCCCTTTTTTTGTCCTAAACAGTTGTCTGAAGCAACAATATGCACATTGTGACAGTCTAGCTGGTGACCACAGAGATGGCTCCCGCCATCACGATGTATACTCCACTCAAAATGTAAGACACTGCAAAATCATAGTCCGGTGTGCGTGCATACGACCTTGAACATGCAAGCAGTGACCACTTCTCTTGTGTTCTCTGCACTGGCGCATGCTTGTTGCACACCAGTTCAAGATTGTGACAGTGAAATTAGTTCTGGCAATGCTGTCTCAGAGGTACACCCTTAGGAACACCATGGTGGAGCGAGCAGAGATTCATATCAAATGTAGTAATAAACTGGCAACACCATGGTGATATAAGCACACTTGCATTAATTTATTACATTTTTATTGAGGCAGGCATCACACAGCTAAGCCTAGTTGTGATCTCTTTTCATTATTGTCTACATAGTTTTCCTGTTGGTCACAGCACAGGAAGAAAAATTTCTCTGTGGGAGCACCATATTTTAAGCTTGCATGACTCCAATGAAGCACTGTGCGAACAGATATATTAAAAATGTCAATACTTCGGGTCCTATAAATGGTGAATTGGTTGTCACATTCAGCCGGTGATCCTGCAGGAGCTTTAGCATATACTCTAAGGTCATTTTGCATCAACAATGCCACATACAATAGTTTAACTATGGTTGTTAATGGGCAAGATGATGCATAGCTTCAGGGAGGTAATTAAGCTAAGGGGGAAAATTATAGATGCCTAAGCACCACTGGAAAAATGAAAAAGCACAGAAAAAGAGCATCGGTCGCAGCTGAACTACAGAAAATATTTACACTGCACCACACATTCGCATCATCTAGAATTTTCCCTAATAATGTTATACCAACCTGCCTAGCAGCAAGTACTTCTAAGGTAATAAAGTGCAGAATGACACTTGCATAAGACAGGGAACAGGACGCGAGTTAACTGCCATCTATCTTTGTTTGTGGCTTTGGTAGAAAATATATAAGGAAACAGACACATGTGAAGAGTGACAGTGTGCAATGTCACAGTCATCAAAAACATCACTTAACATTGCCTGCTCGAGAAATTTTCCTGGTTTTCAAAGTTTCAACAAATGTGTCACAATTAAATACACCACTTCTTTTCCAGCTTGAACTGCTTCCAATAGTTCACATCTATCAGGACTGCTGCCTATAATCTTTGTCTGGTATTTAATCTGAACTGACATGCCCTAATACTTACACACAATCAGCCATATTCGTCTATCTATCCTTAACAGCCTGTAAGTTCACGTGTAACAACACACGCTCCACCCTTCCAGTGGTCATAGTCCATACGGGTCATTATATCATTCAGTTAGCTGGCTAACTATACTTTCATTCATTCACTTCATATTTCTTGAAAATAGAGATATGTGAACCCTACAACTGCTTTGCAAAAAACAAATGAAGTACCACACTTGCTATGATGGCTTAATTAAAAAAATTATTTCACGATGATGGCCCAGAAGCTTTCTCTATAAAACATGTAAAGCCCGTATGGAGAAGTATGCGTCCCAGGGAAGTTCTGCAACTGCCAAATTCGAAGAGTGTGAAAAATATTTTACGATTTCACATACCAAGTTGAATACTGTTCTATTTGATTCAGTCGCCATTATTTGTAGAACTAAACATTTTTTACTAGTTTAATAAAATTTAAAATGTTAAGTGCACTGAAATAAAGCGAAAATGTGTAAAAGTATCATAAGTTTCATCCCTGGCAGGTTATACGCATTAAACATGACAGCTTATCTAGTGCAGCTGGCTGCTTCGCTCTAGGAAAGTAATTTTGCTACCTATACAATTGTCACTTACCCTTTCTTAACACTTCTGTAGATTTTAAGGGCTTGATGTTTTCGCCAGATACTCGATTCCTACTTTTAAGATTTCTAGGAGCCCTTATCATAGCTGCAAAGGGAGATACAGCCAGTATTTGATGTACTTGTTTTTATATTGCAATGGAAATAATACATCAACTGGGAAATAGCAATGAAACATTTTGTGTTAAATTTTATTTCAAATTCGTTTTGCTGCGCAACTTGTGTACCAAACAGTGACTGACAACCATTGGGTGTATTTGCACCATGCTCTGCCATGACGAAGCACATGCATGAAACTTGAGAGACAAAAGCTCATGCATGCAGGTGCAATTATTATGTAGTCATCCCTTGAAACATCCTTGGTAATTTTAAATACTTGGCTGGGCAGATGTCTGTTAAATTATTCTCGAATGTCCAGGCTGGCTACAAATGAGCAATGCTAATAATGTTCTTGGCTTGTGCCACAAATTTTTTACCACTCATTCTTTAAAAATATTTCCTAACGCTGTTGTTGTACAACCAAACAAGAATATGTACATGCTCTTTAGCATACTGTTATTCACAAACTAAATGCCAGTTCATTAAAACTCAAGATAGTTAAACATTCATATTCCATAATTACGATCAAACTGCAGGTGAGTTACCACAACAACCAATCTTCCACTAATGTCATTATGTTTTCATTATGAATTTAGTAATTTGCATGCTTGCTTCTTTTTTTAAGAGTATGCATATTATTATACAAGACACCACAACTAACTCATTTATCAACTTGAGTATTTTATCACTTTCAATTAACCATCATATTGCAAAGTCTTGAAACAAGTCACTTTTAAGACCCACAAGTTTTGTTGTGCCCTTACAGTGCATTGAAGGCCCAGAAGTGTCAAACAGGCCAAAAGGCATTGGTAAGGCTTGTTCATAGGCATTGGACAAATCTGTTTACAAAATGTGTTAAAGGCACATGCGTGCACATGTTTTGGTTTGATTGTACGTTAACATTAAGAAAGGAAGGAGTGGTGCGACATTTTTCGCACAAGCCAAGCATGTGGTTAGCATTGCTAACTTTCACTTCACTTCACTTTATTATCTTAAAGACCCCGGTGAGGGGGTATTACATAAGGGGTAGGTTAACAAATGGAGGTTACAGAGAGTGATCTTCTGACAAGCAATATGTATTTATGTTTTGTGCAAACGTTGATGAACACGTGATGGCTGCAATGTCATGGGGAAGGCCATTCCAGTCCACTACTGTGCGAAGAAAAAATGAGGCAGCAAAAGTAGTAGTGCGAGCGCGTGCGCATGCAATTGAATAAGAATGAGTTGTGCGGTGAGATATGCGCGTTGGTGGGATAATGTAAGGTGCTTGATTGAGGGAACTGTGAAAGAACTTGTGAAACAAACAGAGGCTGGCGATGCGGTGATGCACAGAAAGATTATCAATATCATTGTCATGTTTTAGAGATGATATGCTTATTTCGTATGAATATGAAGAGTGAATGAACCTAGTGGCACGATTTTGTACAGATTCTATTTCGTTTATTAGGTATATCTGGTGCGGGCTCCAGATGGGCGCTGCATATTCTAGTTTAGGTCTGATGAGCGATTTGTAAGCCACAAGTTTTATGTCTAGTGGTGCGTGACGCAAATGACGCTTTAGGAAACCGAGGGGTCTGTTTGCAGATGATATGATGTTGTTTATGTGAGTATTCCAGGAAAGGTCAGATGTTAAGGTGACGCCTAGGTATTTATGACTGAACTTGTTCGATAGCGGAATTAGAGATTAGGTATTAGAATGATAAAGGATTACGCTGGCGTTGAAATGAGGCGAGTTTGCATTTAGTACGGTTAAGCTTCATTAACTAAAGATCACACCACTGTTGCACGAGATCCAGATCCTGTTGGAGTGTAGTTTGATCAGAAATGTTAGTAACTGTGCGATAGATGACACAGTCGTTGGCAAATAAACGGATATGGGAAGATACATGAACAGGAAGATCATTAATATATATTAGGAACAAGAGGGGTGCGAGTACAAATCCTTGGGGGACGCCGGATGTCACTGGGAGGGAGCTAGAACGGGTATTTTTAATGGAGACGAACTGAGAGCGGTTAGTAAGAAAGTGTGTGGTCCATGCAAGAATGTTGGGGTGCAGGTTCAGCTGGGAAAGTTTTAACAGTAGGCGTTTGTGCGGTACCTTATCGAAGGCTTTTGCGAAGTCGAGAAAGATTGAATCGGTCTGAAAGTGATGGTCGAGAGAAGAGTGTATATCATGAATAAATATAGCAAGTTGGGATTCACTGGATAATGATTTATGAAATCCGTGCTGGGAAAAATGAAAAAAATTGTTGGTGTCAAGAAAGTTAATGATGTGTAATTATATGATATGTTCCATGATTTTGCAGGGGACGCTTGTTAGAGAGATGGGTCAATAATTTAGGGGGGACTGTCTGTTACCTGATTTGTGGACTGGAATGACCTTTCCCTCCATCCAGTCATCTGGTAAAATTCCTGTTTCTAGTGACAATGAGAACATCATCGAAAAGTACACTGCAATAATTTCCTTAGTATTTTTTAACAATTTAAAGTTAATATTGTCTACGCCAGCTGATGATGAAAGTTTTAATTTGTCAATGAGTGATGAAATGCCACTAACGGATAACACAACAGGGTCCATCGCTGGTAATGTCGTAGCAGGTGGCGTGAGAAACGGTACGTTGGCTTCTTTAGTGAACACTGATGAGAATGCGGTGTTAAAGATATTGGCACAAACAGTGTCGCTTACGTCTTCGTTTTTATCATTTGTAAGCGTGATGTCTCGTGTTAGTTGCAGGTTTATGATTTCCGAGAATTTTCTAGGGTTATATTTCAGAATTTTAGTTAAATCATTGTGATAGAATGTCTGTTTCGCTTTTCTAATTTCAGCATAATAAGCATCTTCCGCAGCATAGTACTTGCCCCATGCGCACGCATTACCATTAAACTTCGCAGCTCGGAAGAGGCGCTTTTTTTATTTTCAAATGTTTTCAAACTTGTGGAAAACCATGGTTTATTTTTATTGGCAGTAAAGCTCACTGTGGGGATGAATTTATTAGTCAAGTCAGTTATCTTGTCCTTAAGCATTAGCCAGCTGTCATTGAGAGAACAGGAACCGAGATTGAGTTCAAAGTATGGTAGGAAATCTCGTAATTCACGATTAATTAATTCATAATTACCCTTATCATACAAGTGAATCGTTTTGCGGAAAATGGAGCGTATTTTTGGGGTGAAGTTAAATATGGTATGGATGACTTTGTGATCGCTAATTTCACGTAAGTATGCAATAGATTTTAAGCTTTGGGGGCTATTTGTTAATACCAGGTCTAAAATGTTTGAGGATTCACTAGTGACGTGCGTTAGTTCGGTTACCTGTTGGAGGTTAAAGTTGAGGCAAACATCGACGAATTCTCTTGCTTCAGTATTTCCCCAAGGTTGGTGAATCCTGATTGAGCCAATTAATGGAGGGAAAGTTAAAATCCCCATAAAGCAGAACACGTGCGTTAGGGTGTTTATTAGTTAGCTGGGATAAGATTTCGTTAAGTTTGCGGGAGAAGTCTGGGTCAGTTCGAGGGGGCCTATAGCATACGCCAAGTATTATTGCTTCGGGAGGGGCACGGCATATTACCCATAATGATTCTAGTTGTGAAGATGTGTTGATTAGAGAGCATGATAGTTCTTTTTTAGTGGCAATGAGTATGCCTCCGCCACGTGAATTTTTACGATCGTGACGAAAGAATATGGTATTTATCCCGCACTAACTTTATAGTTAGGGCTGGAGTTTCAGATTAATTCCAGCCTATTTTTTTAGCAATATATCTATAACATGTGGTACAAATAGTTTCTGTTAGTAATTTCACAAATGACAACACTATTATCAGCAAATCATGACGAAATTTAGATGATAGCAAGAAAAGGGCATTGGCAGTTAAAATGAGAAATAAGCTGGGCTTAGCTGAGCACAAAGTGAGTTCAATTTCATGCGAAGCATTCAAAGTACTAAACTTTGTTCGGTAGTGCCAAGGTCCAGATGACTTAATTTTAAAGTAAATGTTTATGACTGACCTTGTCAAATGTGTTGGAAAATTCTAAAATAATTCAGTCTCTGAATCACTCCATCAAGAGAATGGCACAATTTATGAGTAAATAAGTGGAGTCTAACTTTGAAGCGTAGTTTTAAATCTATACTGCGTAGTGTTGTATGAAATGTAGGGTGATATAGAGGTACTTAGCTGCTGAATAAGCTTTGTTAGAATATAATATTAGTAGTGGTATTACAACATATGTGCAAGTTAAAATGAGGAAAAATAATAATAAATTTTTAAATTCCAGAAGAAAAAAAGAAAATTAAAAAAATTACAGCATATTCATGGAGTGATTGATGATGAGTGGGGTGAAGCGTCCGTCCATGCATGCGTCTATGCGTTCGATCGCGTTTGAGAATGCAGATGACGCATGGGTAACACCGATGAGACGCGTGCCAAAGGAGCCGAGCGCAAGCGTCTTTAACGTGTCCGCCACTCTGCTTCGTTCATGCCCCACCAACGATCCACTACGTATGGTGACTATAAAGGACACTGAGAGATCCGCTCATTCTATGCATATCCAGGCACAGCCCCCCATGCAGCCAATCTGAGAGTAGGGGTACAGCGCCATCTAGTTATCTTTACCCAACTGCAGTTTCTATGTAATTTTTAAGAAAGCGCTGTCTAATATACTGTTCGGCAAATACTGCCTTCCTTTCTTTGTTTTCTCTCCTCTCGGTTATGCGTGATGCTTGTACCATATCTAAGGACACAGTGAAAGATGAGGCATCAGTACCAAAAAAACTTATTTGGTTTACATTCTTTTATAGTTTGGGGAAGTATGAATATTTATAGCAACTTGATTTAAAAGTGTATTTATTATGTGTTTGTGAGTTCCTGTAAGGTGTTAACTTAAAATGACACAAAAAAATTACTTTTGACGTGTCGATGTTTATGTCACTATGAATTAATTGAAACAAAATCTTTAGTTTTGCTATTTTTGCCCTACCTTGTAGTGTTAATAGACCAGCTTTCGTTTGCAACTCAGTAGGAGAATTCGTTAGATTGAATTTGTTATAAATATACCTCATTGCCTTCCTGTGCACCCCCTTTTAATCCTTGCAATTAGTTACTTTGTATGTGTATACCCCACAATACTATTATAATCATGTTAGTAATATATTCATTATTATTATTATTATTATTATTATTATTATTGCATTGATAACATTGCACTTGATTTGTAGTTTACTCATTAAATCTGTATTTCAGTGTTACACTGTTCAAGGCAGTATTTATAATGTCCTTACAAAGACCTACATATTTTAACTGCATTTAATGGACTCAGATATATCAGCCAGTCTTGTGGCACACCCTACAAAACAAGAATATTTTCGTCATTACAGGACATCCCGGGGATGTTTTGGATTTTTGAAGGAGGTATGTATTAGGGAATGACTGATGCACGGCTACCTGTTTTTTATGCAACCTTACCTTATCTCCAAAAGATCAGGTGATGGCAGTATGAGGCAAAGGAGTTAGACCTTTTCAGAGTAGCTTTATGCCTTTCTATAAATTGCAGTGCCATGTCCTCCTCTGGCAGAGAGGTGCTAGGCAATAGGAGGTAAGGGAGTGCCCGCCCGTTTAAACTTCGATGCAGCACACAGCAATATTTGGTTGTGCATATGTCCGGTGCTTTACACAAACTGTTTTTTAGTTGTTTGCAATGCTTGAAATACCCTGTGCCTTTTTGAAATGAAACTTGTACTGGCATACAATTAACTGTAAATGTTGTCAGCATTAGATGTACAAAAAAAAACCATCATGAAGGCAATGTGCCTTATCACTTATTTGCCTTGCACTACAGCTATTCTGGGATGAATAGAATGGCCATAAGGAAGATAATAATAATAATAATAATAATAATAATAATAATAATAATAATAATAATAATAATAATAATAATAATAATAATAATAATAATAATAATAATAATAATAATAATAATAATAATAATAATAATAATTCACACCAACTGGTTTCATTATAACAAATGATTCCAGCTGATTCCATTTCCAGGCCAGCTGGTTTCATTTTCAGTCTCGAGTGGTTCATGCTTGGACCAACTGGAACATTTTGCTAATGTGTTGGCTTGTACTTAGTCCCAGCTGTATAGAGCCATGGTTTCAGTTAAAGTGAACTGAAACCGTGGAGTATTTTCACCTGGAAAGGAAAGAATGTAGAAAGTGATGCATCCAAAGGCAGAAAAGAAAACAAAGAGGAAAGATAAAACAGGGAACAGAGCAAGAAAAAAAAGGCCAGCTCTCAAAGAGAAAGAGAGAAGAAAAGAGAGAAAGAAGGAGGCACACGCACATTGAACTTCTCTCGCCCTCATTTTTGAGGGCTCCTCGTTTTTTCCCTGTGTCACTTTTTTACCGTTACCTGGCTAAATTTTCGCTCCTATACACAGATCGACTGAATCGACGGCACACTCAGATTTAGCGTACATGCTCGTTGTCACATTCTGTCCCAAAATTCTCATGCCTGTCGTGCCAGAAAACAGCTTTGCAATGAAAATCACTACCGTGCAGCTGAGGAGCTGTATCATGCACAGATCATAATGTCAGCCTGATCGCACGAAGTAACGGTAATAACTTAGTAGTACACCATGCATAACACAAGCGTTCAGTGGGCCCTTATGTTATGTCGTCTTAACTGCAAAAGTGCAAGTTGTGCTTTGCCAGCATTTTCCTCAACTATGAGGCATACACTACAGCTGTGTTTTGTGTGAATATAAAAGAAAGTACTGCTTAAAATGTTAAGTACACTGACTATACAATTAAAAATATGGTAATCGGCATTTCTAAGAGTTACGTTTTCTTGTAAAAAACTGACACATACTTATGTCAAGACTCGTGCCGAAAGTACGTCTTGCCCAAGGATATTTCTGAAAAATTCAGCATATTCCACGTAGCTCCGGAATCGACATTATGCGAAGCATGCGGAGACATGCTTA
Source organism: Rhipicephalus microplus (assembly GCF_043290135.1). Classification (NCBI taxonomy): domain Eukaryota; kingdom Metazoa; phylum Arthropoda; class Arachnida; order Ixodida; family Ixodidae; genus Rhipicephalus; species Rhipicephalus microplus. The sequence continues at coordinate 20,174,752 of NC_134708.1, read as the reverse complement.
GCGTGACCATGTTGTGATTTTTTTATAGCGGCACGTCATGAAATTATGCCAAATATACGTCCAAATGTTCCACACACAGACATACATTGAAGAATTCCAAGTGTTTATATAACCAGTTGTTTGCACTTGTGCAATGATGCAAACATGAACTTGAGCATTAGGAACACCAGAATCAATAAGCTGGTATGAAGTGCTGGTGCTAGTGAGGATGGTAGCCCTGGACGCTGCTGCATAAATCAACTTCAGTGCATGGCACCTAGCAACAGTTGACGTCAACCCGATATCACAGCTGCATCATAGGAAATTGGGCGACCCTTAAGGTTCGCTTTCAAGAATTGAACACGATAATGATACCCTGGCCCTAGTGCGTACTTCAAGCACTTGGTGCATGAAATATTTTCGAACTTGGTATGCACTCACTATGTGGTCTGAAGGAAATGTGTGCAGCAAAATGTGTGCGTTTTGTTATGGCTGGCCACCTTTTAACTATGATGTCCTTAAGATAATCACATGTTCTGATGCCTGATTACAATGCACACTTGTATCAAGAAATATTACTGTGATATTACATATTGAATTGTGAAGGAAGTATACAGGACACATGTGTTTGTAAAGCCTAACATTATTTTCACTGCATTTTCAAGCAGATGAAGTTATTTTCCTTAATTTCCAAGCAGATGTGTGGCTGTGCGGTAGAACGCCTGCTTGTCATGCAAACGGCCTGGGCTTAATCCTCCCGCAAACTGGGAAATTTTTATTACTTATTTTATTTGCATCTTTCTTGATTTTTCCGGTTGCTCACAAGGTTCATCACTCACAATCAACGATGCCCACGAGATTTTTAAAACTATCGCGTTAAAACTGGCATAAAAGGGTAACAATGTATGACTGATTGAATAAGCTTTTGCAGCTTATGCCAAATCACATTGGTGTGATGTTGAAATCCCTAGGTCCATTGTTAGACTACCAAATGTCATGGTTTTCACTTTTATGTCTGTTTAGGGGTACAGCAATTAACTGGCCAGGAAGTGTAAATAGATCTTTATTTGGAAACATGTAGAAGTATGATAAAGTCAAGCTCCCTTTCCCTTGAGTAATTTGAGTTGTATATGTATTTTGAAATAGTGTTTGAAAATCACAGCAGCTGTGCCATTACACCGCTTCGTGGCAAAAGCTTAGTATCGAGTTCTGGAGAATTTCTGAACGTTGCCTGCTGCAGCTCAGACAATCGTTAGTCTGGCTTAAAATTATATAGTATATATATTGCATTCTCACTTTCAATTTTGCTTATTATGCAATTTAACTTACCCTTTGTGAATTCATCGATATTTTTCACATAATAACAGAAATTTGCAGAACTTCATGCCTAAAAATAGTGTGACGCAATCTTCACTAAAATATGGCCATCAGTTTATGAGAAAAAAGTGGGACGCATGTGGCTCATCGACCCATGAAGCATCTTTGAATAAGTGGGGCAACACATGTCACATTGTCTCATAAGGGCACTAAGCTGTAATTCTGCTGCCAAATTTCTTGCCCAAAAAGGCCCAATGAAAGCAGTACAGAGGAACACTTCGAAAACTGTGGGAGAAAAATTGCAGTGAACCTTAATTTCAGATTTTCTACGCAATTCTGCGCCTCTGCCTGTGGCATTGAGTCTAGCGGCTCTGTCCCAAGGTCTTCACATACACGTACCCTTTCAGCTTGTGTCTGTCTGGTCGGTAGGTGGCGATAATATTGAAACTCGTCGAAAACAAGGAGAAAACAGCAGGCATAGATGAGTGCACGCATTCATATGAAAATAAAGAAAAAGGAGAATATTGCTTTTCATTCACATTTAACGAAGCTGTGTCTACGCATGTCTTGTCTTGTATCTCCAATGAATAAGGGCGAACATCTTAGTTAAGCCTGCATTTTCGCAAATAATTAAAATTGTGGTAATGAATCATGGCAAGCCACTTTGACGTGGTGTCAATGCACTGAATGCTGTAAGTGTGTTAACAAATGCTGCATCATATTCGTGAACTCTATTCAGGTGTGACATATTTGCTTTTCTCATATATCTTGCATGATTCGATGATCTTGAAAATTCGTGTTCTCTTTGGCTTCCTGGCTGTATGAAGCAGCGATTTTGCCATATTTTTCCTTTGGCACGAAATTTTAGCAACAGTGTCTTAGCCACAGCTTTTGGTCTCATCGCCTCTCCTCATAATGATAAAAAATATCAAAGAATGTGCTGTTTTGTGGCATCCATCAAACATGAAAAAACAGTTATGCATGTATGCTATGTTGTTAGGCTATGCGAGGAATTGCTTCATCATTTTTCATTCGAGTGCACTTCCACAATGATTTTAGGCAGATATAATTTTTGCAATTTAGAAAGAAAATCTATAGTTGCATGCTAAAATTCTTTAAAAAATCTGAGCAGAAGAATACCATAAATTTGAAACTTTAGCTACCTGGTACGCAATATGACACCGGCTGAAAAAAAATATTAACAGAATGAAAGATTTTAAACTGAACGTATCACTGATACATGCATTGTAAATGTGCAATATATAGTGTCTCAGTTTCCTTAATGTTTCTGGTACACCACAACTGGAAGGCATTGTGCTGATGGCAACTTAAAGTGGCAGAGAAAGTTTTACTGAGGAAAAAGTGGGATGCATTCATCCTATTAACCATCAAAAGGTTAAGAAATTGATGCTCAGCAGTGGAGCTTCCTCCACAGCAACAAAAAACCTGCATTGAACCACAGTGCATGCACACACCATTTCTCCAGCACTTTGCTCATGCACTCTGTCATGGCAGAATTTGGTACCAATGCAGTGAACAGCTGTAGGCCACTGTTTTCAACATGTGTTGCATATAAGACTCCATCAGCAACAACGGTTGGTGAAAACTGTTTCATTGCCTTTTTTGTGTTGCCAATGCGTGATTAGATATTCTGAATTACGAGCTTTCCAGTGACATAAAAGAAATGTACATTAAAAAAATTGATTGGCCGTAGGAAATAATCAGGCCCTCGAAATCCACAGAACCGTTAAGAAAGGGTAAGTATTCATTGGTACAAGCACATTCCTGGAGCTGCGCTACACAACTTCTCAAGTCTTTTTTCTTTTAATGTTCCAGGGCGGATGCTGTGTATCATACTGTTGCACAAGTTTTCTTTGATTTTGGTGTACTTAACATTTTGAAACATTAGTAAACTTTTAAAACATATACAGTTTTGCAAATCATGACTGTTGAATTGAACACAACAAAATTAAATTTGGAGTGTTAAATCACTTAATATTTCTGGAGATCGAATCACACTTGTCTAAAGCACCCAGCCGACCGCTTCAGTTGCTGTTTTCTGCAGAAATATGTTAATGCCGACGTCGTATGAATATCTAACATGGCATACGGTGTGCTAGGCCTTTGTGCGTTAATTTAAGCGTGAACAGAAGCATGTAGCTAAGGTGACGTAGAAGCCGTCACTAACAAGAGCCATGCGCTCCACTGCTCTGGACAAGTGTGATTCCACCTGTACAGCTGCAGTGTTGGCATTTTTTTGGTGCATGAAATTCTCCATGTTCACTTTACATCTGGTCTATTATATAAAAACGTGAAAATAAAAAGAATAACAAATAAAACCTTCTAGGTCTGAGTGAGAATAGAAGCCAAGCTGCTTGTGTGGCAAGCAGGCATTCTACCACAAAGCCACGTGCCTGCTCAAAAATAATTTTCATGCTTTACAAATACACGCGTCTAGTATACACGCTTCACAATACAATATGTAATATCGCAGTATTTCATGGTACAAATGTGCATTGCCACTGGCCATCAGAACGTGTGATTATCATAATGACTTCGTTGTTTAAAGCAGCCACAAAAAACAAAAGGCACAAGTGCTACTGGAGTATTCTCTTAGGACCATGTACTGGGTGCATATCAAGTTTAAAAACATTTCATGCACATAGTTGCTCGTGGTTTAAAGCATACTACACAGTACTTGTATTGCGTGGTCTATCCTGTGTCCCATCTCTGCGCTCTTCGAAGTAACTATGTGTACGTATCAACAAGCTCGCTTAGCCACCATTTAGAAATCCATTACGCAGACTGCAACTATATGCGAAACCCTTACTAGCACAAGCCACTTTAAACATTGATTACGTAGTAATAATCTGCAGTATGAACTTTTCAAGCAATGTTACCCTGCAAAAAGTATGCACTAGGTGGTTGGAGTATGCACTAGGGATAGGATATCACTGTTGTGTTCTACTCAAACCTTGAGGGTCCCCTAATTTTTTTCACCAAACAATTGTAAGACTCATAGATAGTAATGTTCCACAAGCATGGTATTGTAAATAATCACCCTTTTGGCCTATACTGGAAGAGTGGAGGGGGTATTGTTAGGAGTGAATTTACAGGCTGTTAAGAGTGTATGGAAAATTTGACAGATTGTTGTGTAAGTATGCAAGCATTAGGGCAGGTCAGTTCATATTAAATACCTGAAAAAGATCACAGGCAGGGGTCCTGATAGGACTCTTGAAAGCATTTCATCCTAGGAAAGAAGTGATCTGTCATTGACACATCTGTTGAAACTTGGAAGGTCAGAAAAGTATTTCAAGCGTAAGTATGTGACGTTTCTTGACAATACATGACTGTGACATTGCACACTTCCATACTGCACATGTGTCTGTTTCCTAACATACTTGCTAGCAAAGCCACAACAGGGTGTTTATCAATTTAAATTTTTTCAAATGTAGTGATTTTTCCAGGTTTTTCACATAGATTAAAAGCAAACTCCATGACCATAATGTCTTCTTGGAAAATGTGCGGTGGAAAGAACACTTTAGCAGTAAAAAAATAAAATAAGAGGCACTCGTATAAAACAAATGAACACATTTTTACACACACACTCATAATGTTGTGAGTGTATGTGGTAAATATGAAAAAATGTGTGTATCTGGTCAAAACAAAACTTGCGACACAGGCACTGAGGAAGTTGGCTGTTTGGTTTTTGGAACAACCAGAACACAACCACACAAATAAAATCAACTGTAGCTGCAAGTTTGAAGGAGCCTGCGATAGTCCAACAGTGCAGCCAATGCTGCTATGAAACGTAAAGGTGGCGCCATCTCGTGGCATTCGCGTAAAACAAGGATGCAACAGCCCGGCCAGTTGGCTTACTGGAGCACATTCTAGTTCATTATAATGGCTATAGCCTGCAGGCAATTTAGGATTGGATTAGATTACCTTGATCTAGACTGCTGTATTTACTAATGATTTGCATCCCCGTCTCATTTGTATATGTCTAAAATATACTTTTCAGCAAAAAGGAGTACTTACGTATTTTATGCGACCTTGTCTTGACAACGACTAACAACAATGTCGCGACAACGAAACTGTACAGCAAAATTTACTTTATCCTTTCTTTCACTCTCTTTTTCTTTTTTACACAATGCACACATGCTTGTTGGTGTTTTATTTCTCTGGGTTCTGACACGTGGAGCACAATCAAAGTACTCAGACACCTGCAATAAAAGCTGCGGTAGCGTTTGAAGCGCTGATGTTTGAATATGGGGTGGAAAAAAGGAATCTGTCAGACCGCAACTGCTTCCCCGATTCCATAGGTAAATAAAAGATGCAGAATCGTGAGTTAGGCAAATTGGTGAGTGTTCACCGTAGAATATTTTACAAAGGAACGGGTTAGAAGCAGTCAGAGAGGGTCACAGCGCTGATTTCACAACTGAAATTTATTTGGAAAAGGAAAGAACATATATAGAAAATATTGACTCATAAAAACTATGCACATGTACACATTTGTTACAACACAGAATGATTCATGTCTTCTCTAAGACCTTATGTTCTTCATCTAGACGAGTGTTACATGAAATACTTGTGCACTTGTTGTTAGATCTAATGAAAATGCTTTGGCTACTTCACACATGCGCTAATCAACATGTCAATATTTGATATTTGTTTTCTACAAGTGGGGCACACACAGGGCTGGGTAGTATCGCAATAGTACTTAAGAGATACTTTTGAGTGTCTGTATTGCTGTATCGAGGCACTTTTAAAAAATGTATCTGTATCTCAGTAGTGAAATACTTTCACGGCGTATCGCATGTATCGCGATACTATCCAGGACACGGATATCTTGTTAATTTTTTTTTTTTTGTAAATGAGCTGAGACGTGTTGACAATGGGGAAAAAAATTTCTGCTGTGACCTTGGCAGTCTACGGCAAGATATGCACCCACCATTTCTACATTTCTGCTGAGGGCGAAACTGACTCCTACCTTCTTGAAAGCGAGCTAGTTGCTTTGCTACTCACATCCCATGATGTGTTTGAATGATGGCCTGCTTCAGCGTGACAACAATGTTATACTGCTATATTGAATTCTAGCACAGATATTTTCATTGTGAGGAGTATTGTATACTGCACAATGGGCGCCATTTTTTAAATGTATTTCCTCATGCCAATCGAATGAGTAGCGTTTGTTTTTCTAGTTTTTTTTCCAATTTTCTTTTGCAGCACCCATTTGAAAAACTGGAGCTTATTGCGGAAGCCACAAACCACCCAAAGAGAATTTGGTGCCATGTGCCATCTACGATACTTCTTTCTGCAGAGCATTTCTGAAAAACGCCAGCATGGCCAAACAGCGATTTGAAAAAGGTCTTTTTGAGTTTCCTTTCGCATTCCTTGTTTTGTCCGTTCTTAATTCTTTCTGCCTTTTCTAAGATGTTTCTAGAAAACACTACACCTTCAACTGGAAGTTCGTTTGTTTATGGTTCCAGCACTTCGCTTGAACTATGCTCCTTCTAGCATAACTAATAGTGTTGCTGTTGAGTTCCGGATTTCAGTGTACAATGCGTGTGACTGATGCTCTCATATGGCATAGTTTTTTATTGCAACTGATATCTGTAAATATGTGGTTATTAACAATTATGTGCAGTGTAAGCATCCTTTGTAGTGCCTTATTGACACTCGGAGAATGCCGAAAATATAATAAATCAATTTCATTTGCAAGTTTCAATGTGCTGCACATAACAAATGTTTGTATGGAGTATAACTATCCCCGACATAGACAAAAATATTTTAGTATATGTATTCTGGAATACTTTTTTGTCTTTTTGCAAACGTATCTCTGAAATATCCTGTCACATGAATTACAAATTTATCTCAGTATCGGTATTTTATGCTTCCAAACCACGCATTTCGATATCTGCATTCCAGAATACTTTTTCGGGCATCTCTGCCCAGTCCTGAGCACACATCCACATGGCCTACAACGAGCTGCCAAATTAGACGTGATTTTAGCATCTGATAGCATTAGCCCATGCTCTCTTAAGCACTAGCTTATGTAATGCCCCATTTCACCTAAATATTCGCAGCTGCAAGACAGTGGAATCTCATGAACCACGCCAGTAGTGCAAGGAGCATATCTGTGGACATGACTGGAGACACATTTGTTCCCTTTCCCTGGCTGCTGACACAATGCTCTATCCACCAAAGTACACACATTATGCACTTTATTACGTGCTGAGAATGACATGTTTATGCAATAACGAGCACCAACATTTTTCAAACCATGTGCTATCCTGTGTATGTATAGGATAACTGCCTGCCTCTTTTTCTTGCTAATTTCTAGTGCACTTGAATCACAATGATAAAACTTCTCGATCTTTGAAATAAGTTTTTCCGACAAGGAGCAAATCCTTCACCCAGAAAGCCAGAATTTGCAAGGCGAGCAACTTGTGCATCAAATGCATGCGCCATAAGGTGCTCGCGTAACTTCTGAAGAGCGGCACCCAGCACAGTTGATGCAATGACTCCCTGTATGGTTTTGAGTGGCCAGAATTAAAATTTAGAATTGGCTTTATGAATCTAGGTTGGTATTGCTATATATGTGATCTTTGACGAAAGCCTGTCTTAAATCAAGAAACTGTAGCTCATCAATTTTTTGAAACTCCAAAGTGAAATGCTGACATTTCGTTTTCCTTAACATCTTTCTTTATATTAGCAACCAGTAAAGAGCAATTGTTAATGTCCAGTAGAACTAAGAAGTCATGGACATATCAAACAGCGTGTGATGATAACCAATTCAAATGCTTTTGCAGCTGCCCGTCTACATACCCAAGAAAAATATAACTAATTACAGGTATATTCATGATTCAATGCAGATATCAGATTTTTGGACAAAATTATTTCCCTTCCAAGACACAACGGTAGAATTTAGGTGGCCTGCATGAGCTCTAAAAACGACGCAATAGAGATGCCACACTGGCACTGAAACAACAACTCATCATTATCTTCTCTCATGCACTGCTTTATACACTTCAAATCTTCACATTGGGGCAAACAATAATATAAATTTTTTACGTCTATACCGCATGCATTACGGCACAAAGAAGGTTGTTCACTTAGTGATAAGATGATAGCTTCTGAGTTAGAAATTCTTAGCGGATCACAAGTCTTCAAACGCTCCGAATTTCTTTGAATATACTCTGAAACATTTATTTACCAAGTGTCTTTTTCTGAAACAACAGCTCTTAGTGGCAACATGAATCTTCACTGGAATAAAAACTGATAGTTTTTACCTTTTTGCTTTTTTCACACTTGCCGCTACATGTTCCTGATTAAGCGTTAGTAACAGGGCATAAACTTATTCGTTCAGTCACCCGCTTTGTGCATCAACACTTTTTTTTATTAATATATACCCTAAAGGCCCATTCAGGCATTATGCAGGGGGTTTTAGTTATACAATAAATTTGCAAATCAGAACATTGCCATTATAAAATTAAAGTGGTAAACAATGTAAAATACAGTTCCATAGACAAAGATGCAAAAGGAAAAAAAAATTGTGGCAGGAATGAAAACTCAATAAGAGAGACACAGCTATAGTGCAAAAAATATATATATACAGAAAATTGCCATGAAAAAAATTGCCCCCTATCTGCATATTTGACCAAAAATGTCGTCGAAAGACTATTGTATTTCGCCTGAAAAGAGTGAATAGACAGAAATATTTATTTGATGTTTTGCACGAGAAAACTGGTGAATGGGATCCTGGAGGTGTTGCGTGAGACATGAGTGCCATCTGGCGGTAATTTCAAAAAACGAAAGGATGGCCTTTGTTATAGCGAGCACGCAGCACGCAGCATGCGTGCAATCTTGGAGGCCATATTTTGTAGATTTCAAGACAGGTAGCAGCACAGTATCGTCTTAGCAAAGCGTAGGAGACTCGCCTTTCCATGCGAAGCATCGCATTGTCAGCTGCAGCGCTTAGAATTACTTATTTATACCTTTTCTAGTGTAAATAAACACAGTGCACAATATCGACGTGTTGATATTGTGCCTCAAATATGCTCAAAGTTTGCTTTTTATTGACAATCGTACAAGTATGAACGCAGAAACTTGATCAATACTGGTGGATGCTGTGGATGTGGTCGTACTTGAGCCTTTTTGCTGACAGACCAAAATTTTTGCATTGGAGTATCCCAAGCAAGACTATCATCTTTAAGGAGGAAATATATTTACAATGAAAGAAGAGTAAAAATAAGCACATACATGCACTTACAAACTCACACAGATAGGTAAGTCATATGTCCAAGAAAATATTGAATTGGTTTACAAAGGTGGCACGATCAATGAATCAAGCGATGTCGCTTGGCAGTGTGTTCCAGTGATGTGTGCTTCGAAGTAATGGTGAGTGTTTATACATAATTGTGCGTGCCAAAAAAGGGTGTATTTTGAATTGGTGATCAATATGTTTCAAAACATTATGAGGTGTGTTTGTACAAGCTTCATGAAGGCACATTTACTATGATAAAATGTACGAAAATGCAACAACAGTGACGACAGTCTGCGTTTTTCAAGAAGGGGTAATGAAAGTGAGTGCGTAATATATGTAGTGCTGCAGTTGCGAGAATACCACTTGGTGATAAATCCTGCTGCTTCATTTTATTTTAATTCTACTTAATCGATGAGATATGATTGATGTGGGTTCTAGATGATGGATGCACATTCTATCTTTGAACGGACAAGTGTAGTGTATGCTAGCATTTTAGAGGTATAGTTCACCAAGTAAAGGTTTCTTTGAATAAATCCAAGTGCTTTTGACCCCTCACTAGTTATGATATCGATGCGCTTATTCTAAGGCAGGTCAGAAGATAAATGAATTCCAAGATACTTAAATAGGGATACTTTTTCAATGGGGAGAGCTTGAATTTCATATTGACTCATTTCTGTTTTATGTGCTCTTGTAAACGTCATGGTCTTCGTTTTGGAAGTGTTAATTTGCCATGGTGACACCAAAATGCGAGTTTATTAGGGTCCAACTATAATGACTCGTTAGCTTGGGTACTGTCAATTTTTCTATAAATGATGTAGTTGTATGTAAATAATTTGATAGTAGATGACAAACCATGTCCAATTTCGTTGATGTAAATGAGAAACAAAACTGGTCCCATGATTGATCCCTGGGGAACACCAGACTTTGCATGTGAAAGTGAAGATGCATGTCCATCCACATAAATTGATTGGCTGCAGTTGCTCAGAAAATGATTTATTCAGCTTTTTTCCAAACCAGTGGCTACCTTATCATTATACATAGAGCCATCTACAGTTTAAAAGAAGCCTTCCTTGTCAGCAACCAAAACATGCAACTTAGCTTCCAGATGCGTCTCAGACAGCATGAACACCGTTGTGAGGAGTGACTAGGCTATGTACAACAAAGGCAAGCTGAAAAAGCCAGTAGGCTTTTTTTGTGAAGCTAAGTTGCGTGTTTTGGTTACCTTCATTTACGTACTCTTCTATGAACATAATGATAAAAAATACTCATGGATTTAATAACACCATCTCAAGGAAATGAAATGAGAAGACAGTGTGCTACTCTTGAAATATCTGCAATAAGTGCATAGCGGAGGACGTTTGCAGCTGCATCGCCAATAATAATAATAATAGCAATAATATTATACAAGGCAAAACATAGCCCAGCAAACCTCTTGTGATGGCAGTTCTAACATAAGCACCAAACTAAAAGGCCTTCAAGCCAAGCCGAATTTGTGGCCACGACAAATATGCACAAATTTACCGATGTGAGAAATGCTGTGCTTGGAAAGTCAGATATGATATGTGATATGTAGAAGGAACATACATCAAAATAGTGCATGTACCAACATGGAAGCTAAGGAATGCTTTAGTCAATGGGAAGAATAAGCTGCCGAGCGAACTTTCTGTAGTCTTCTTTACACTGTAATCTGCCACGAGTGTGACAACATGTCAGTCTATGAGACCTGTGATTTCAATGAAAGAGTTAAACAACACAACAGTTCAAAATGAAGTCACCAAATGATGGGTGGCCTTGGATGCCTTCGCTGAACATGCGGAATATACAGGCTTTCAAATTGACTGGTCAAGCAACCGTGTTCTGGTCGAAGAAAACAAGCTTGCATCATGCCAGCACCTGGAATCCCTGAACATTCACACAGCTGCACATATACTCAATAAGATTTATGGAACGCTGACCATATACTTTTGGTGCGCACATCACGCACCTAGTCATACTTAAATACGATGTACCTTTCTTATGGCTGTCATTCAGAACAATATCAGGTGCCTAAACATCTGTAAACTTTGTGTTATTTTGGTCGGTGCATCCTTTTGTTTGTACACTAAGAAGAAACAGTTATGCATTGCCTTTTTTTAGGCCTCTTCTAGCTGTTCACTGTCGTTGCAGTCGAAGGAGTGACTTTTTGATTATTGATCAACGGTAATGCTTATTTTTGTGATGGTGGCACAGACTGCCGCCAGTTTCCATGAATTAGCCAGGTTTTACCAAAGTTCCTGCAGTTTTCCAGCAAGGCCCCAATTCCCCGACTTTCCCAGGTTGATAGACACCCTGCACAAACAAAGATAGATGGCAGTTAACTCGCGTCCTGTTCCCTGTCTTATGCAAGTGTCATTCTGCACTTTATTACCTTGGAAGTACTTGCTGCTAGGCAGGTTGGTATAACATTATTAGGGAAAATTCTAGACGATGCGAATGTGTGATGCAGTGTAAATATTTTCTGTAGTTCAGCTGCGACCGATGCTCTTTTTCTGTGCTTTTTCATTTTTCCAGTGGTGCTTAGGCATCTATTATTTTCCCCCTTAGCTTAATTACCTCCCTGAAGCTATGCATCATCTTGCCCATTAACAACCATTGTTAAACTATTGTATGTGGCATTGTTGATGCAAAATGACCCTAGAGTATATGCTAAAGCTCCTGCAGGATCACCGGCTGAATGTGACAACCAGTTCACCATTTATAGGACCCGAAGTATTGACATTCTCAATATATCTGTTCGTACAGTGCTTCATTGGAGTCATGCAAGCTTAAAATATGGTGCTCCCACAGAGAAATTTTTCTTCCTGTGCTGTGACCAACGGGAAAACTATGTAGACAATAATGAAAAGAGATCACAACTAGGCTTAGCTGTGTGATGTCTGCCTCAATAAAAATGTAATAAATTAATGCAAGTGTGCTTATATCACCATGGTGTTGCCAGTTTATTACTACATTTGATATGAATCTCTGCTCGCTCCACCATGGTGTTCCTAAGGGTGTACCTCTGAGACAGCATTGCCAGAACTAATTTCACTGTCACAATCTTGAACTGGTGTGCAACAAGCATGCGCCAGTGCAGAGAACACAAGAGAAGTGGTCACTGCTTGCATGTTCAAGGTCGTATGCACGCACACCGGACTATGATTTTGCAGTGTCTTACATTTTGAGTGGAGTATACATCGTGATGGCGGGAGCCATCTCTGTGGTCACCAGCTAGACTGTCACAATGTGCATATTGTTGCTTCAGAAAACTGTTTACGACAAAAAAAGGGCACCGTAGAAAAAAATATTTTTAGGCTAATGTAAGGGCTTGTGGTGAGGAGACTCTCAATAGGTATATGGTGTGTCATCTTGCAATAGAGAAGCAACATTTATACCTAGTTTATGTTAGTAGGAGTCTGCTAAACATTGGCCATACAAGCTTGTGGCTAGAGAAGGATGATGTCCAGAAGATGCCCTCCTGAAATGTTAACCTGCACCGTCCTCCCTTGCCCTTCTTGGTGCACTGGAATTTTTGCCCTATAGGTACTAATTCCTTTAGTGGGTACTCTTGAAGGGCTTCTGAATAAGCTCACTCTTACCACCTGCTTTACCCGAGGGCAAATCCTACTGTTGGAACTTGTTTGCTTGGCAGAAATTTTTAACAGGAAAAGAAGCTTCACTCGTTACACAAATAAAGCTACAGCATTGCAAGATTACTATGATGTTATGTACACAGACCTCCCACATACAACTCACTAAAATGTCACCAATTACCTCTATGGTGAGCCTGATTATGCCTTAAGACAGCATGTAAGTTTCTTGATCCTATACTTTTTAATCAGTACATAAACCTTGAAAAAACAAGATCGTCACGTGCAGTGCATAAAACCAGTGCTTATAAGTGCAATGATGTCATCGGAAGCATCAGCAAAAGTAAATTCACCCTGCTGGAAAGCAAATTGTGCGTGAAGCCTGTAATTGTACTGTTAACAAAGTCTTCTCGACAACTTCATTACTTCTACTTCTGCAATTTTCATAATCCTGTCTCTTCATACCTTGCTGTCAACCCAAAAATTATTGACCTATGAGGTGTTACTCATATGACCATGCTCATTTAACATACCTGCAAGCCTCAGAGCTAACATAATAAAATTGAAGACTTTAATAAATTAATGCTCTCTGCTACTCACCCCTTCAAAAAAAATTTTTAGCATCCCCTTCAAACCTGTTTTTTTAAAGACTCAACAGGCACAGTGACGTGACTCATGAAAGGCATATCCGGAGCTTCTGGTGCAACTAAAATCTTTTTGGAGCAGCTTAAAAGCTGCCTGAAGCTTTTAAGCTAGAGCTGTTGCACCACATGTTACAGGGAACTAGTTCATGAACATATGCATGCATGTTCACTTGGACTTCTGCTCAACATAAACGTAGGCTTTTTGCATTTTTGCAGACATCCCCAATTTATATAAAGCTACCTAGCACTTTCCAGGAATTCACATGGCATTTGTAAATGACTCTGGCTTTCAACGCTAGTTTAGCTACAATATTGAATCACAGACTGGTAAGACTATTTATGCATTGTATTTACTTTCCAAAAAAAAAAGAGTCTGATTATATTAATGCTTTCATTAGTACAACCTAATAGTTCAATCTGTGGAGAAGTGGTTGCTGTCATCGTTTATGTACAGAATTGTTAGGTCCCCAATTAATGAGCACTTCATAAAAAAAGGGTTTTGTAACTGGTCCTTACTGCCAATTATTTATTATGGCTCGACAAAATTTATAGTCATGGGGGAGTAAGTAGTTACACTTGGCAAACTGTTTGACATGTACAGTCGTCGAGGTCGAGAAGCCCAGCCGAGACATACCGGAATAGTGGAACACCATGCTTTCTAGGAGAAGTAAAAGTGATTGTACAGCATGCGGTACTGCTGATAAAATTTGCCCACTGTATGGACTTAAAACTCAACCACCTTGTATGAAATATTTTGAAAGTAAACTGTAACAAATAGGACCACAAATAAAAAAAATAACTAAGTGGTCAGTTCTATATGCAGGTACTAAATTACTGTATTTTAACACAGTAAAGCAAGACTGTTGTCCAAGCACAACTAGCTCATTATTACTTTTATCTGACAATAACCACAACAGTTAGAAACTATTTGGCTGAAGTCACGTGGTAACTTTTGTAGTATAAGCGAGTTCAGATTGTTAAGAAAGTTGGTGCCCAGCAACGTTTTCAACTACATTGCACGTTCATGTTTACTGTGATAACATCTTCAAATTGCAGGGGTAACGTATGGATTTCAAGCGTATGCCATATACTTGCTCCCTGAGGGAACACAACGAAGAGTGCATGCATGCTTGACACAAATAATGAAATTTATGAAAAAGATGTAGCAGGTTTCGTCTCTTGGTGCAGATCCCTGCAGGCACTTACCTAATTCTCATCCCATTTTGCCAACAAGCAGCCCATGTAAAACGTCCGAACATGCGCTATTATGTCGGGTCATAACCAGTTTCCTCTAACCACCTTGCACTTAGTTCTGGCACGACATACGTTTCAAAGATCTATTTCTTGCAAACTGTGTGAGTAATTGTAGACCATTCTTCAACAGTTATTTTTGTGCTTACTCGATAGGAAAACATGAGCTACAAATTTTCTAAGTTTCTAAAATATGAATGGTAACTGAATTGTGAATGGTAATCTACACCCAGCCTTAGCATATTTCCTTTATAATCATTTTCAATTTGAGGCATGGCACAAATTTTGAAGTACGACTGAAGCCTCTCATATGCATGTTTCGTTTATTTGAACGTGCCATTTAACAATCTTGAATTAATCCTGCAATGAACTAACATCTGAATGCCTTGCGAATTGCCTGCCACAAAATATATTTTACTAGGTAAATTGTTCTGTGCTTGTTACACAAGCTGAATATGATGACGATACTGACTGCCGCATCGTCACTGATGAGGCAGAGGATAGCGCGTGTACAATTTAGGTGCACACACGAGGCCCAATGTCAGTGCTACATTTCCAATTTAAACACGAGCGCGCGCAATATGTATGTTTTACCGCAATACACAGCGTGCACTTCACCGCAAGGCACGACTGCCTTGCGGCACTGTTTAATTTTAAGAAGACGCTTAAGGTGGCAATTTTGAGCGAATATTTATAGTGCTCCCAGCATATCTTCAACTTTATTTCTTTTTTTTCTTTGTATACACCCACAAGAAAAGACATAGCTTAGAAAACCGATTATCGTAATCGGCGACAACATATTTAAGCCACTTAGAAAATAACGTCGTGTGAACGACTGGTAATATTCCATCGCTTCCAACTTGTGCATTTCGTATCTGTCTCACGCAGTTACGCAAGAAGAAGCTTCAATGAAAGTTTTGGCGCAAGCATACACTTCACCGAAGCGACACATCGATCCTTACGCTACACACGCACTTACCAGACATACACGTACGGCATACATCCACAAATAGCATAACACACGGTGTTCATGATCGGGCAAGTCGTTAGCACATTGCTTATAGACAGTATTACAAAACGAGACCACGTATCCATGCGCAGAGGCGGTTCTCGCGAATGCATAAGGCTCCCGGCCAAGCAAAGACCACGGATAAATAAATAACCACTGCACGGTAAAGATCCTCACAAGTTAGTGAGGAACCTTAGACCTTTCGTTCCCACCACCTAAACGTCCCCAAAAAAATGTCCAACACGGCGATTCTATCGCCGTCTATTCATACGTTTTCAGCCAAGTCAAGCCGGTTTTAAGCGGCTATTGGGTGAACCGAACACTTTTGCCTCGAAAAGGTTCGTGCCACCCGGTGGCAGCAGACGCGGCCGTAGGCGGAGTAACAATGATTATGTGCAAGGGCAAAGTTGGCAGTCTCTCCGGGAGGACCTACAATACTGCAGTCCATAAATAGATGACGCAAGTACAGCAAAATAACAAGCGATTTCGGCGCATGTTAGCCGTTTGTGTACCTGCGTCCGCCATCTTGTCCCGATCAGGGACGCAGTGACGTAGTGGGTGTTCTGTGACGTAGTGACAGACAACGCCTCCTCTAGGAAGATGCCTGCCGCATAAGCAGAAAAACAGCTGCCTTACTCTTTCTCTCTTTTATTTTAAAGTGTTCTTCGTCGCTAGCGTCACCTGTGGCGGACGGTGCAACAACGCAACACTTTGCATAGCCTCCGAAACAGTAATGCACAGTTGCAGGTCTCGAACAACTCTCGACTGACGCGCTCCTATGGGCCGTAGATTTAAAAAAATGCCGCCATATCCACGAAGTGAATGATGATGAGTGGGCGAAGCTCCGGAGGTAAACCTGGTAAACCATGAATCCTCCGTACATTTTGCCCACTCGATTTTATTGCAACGCTCCCCCTAGCGTACGTCGCCGCACTATATCGAACGATGACACGCGCCATATGTGGCATCATTCCTATTTTATAACACCTCGCATCTTTCATAATCAACTACACGTACCGCCGTCTAGTTTATAACATCTTGCATCTTTTGGACGGACGGACGGACGGACGGACGGATGGATGGATGGATGGATGGATGGACGGATGGATGGACGGATGGATGGACGGTGGGCGGACGGATGGATGGATGGATGGACGGACGGACGGACGGATGGATGGATGTATGGATGGATGGAGGGACGGACGGATGGATAAGGCTGTACCCTTTAGATCGGGCGGTGGCTAGCGTAATACTTAGAACTGAACGAGAGGTGGCTACATACAGGGGACGCACAGCCCACGCCTTAAGGAGCTTCGCTCCTATAATGCTTAGCTGGTACCGCCCGTCGCCGTGATGATAGATAGATAAATAATGTGGCCAAGTACCCTTTGCAACGGGCGGACTCAATGAAGTGTCCTAGCCATATTGTAAAAAAAAACACGAAAGAAAACACGAGTTAAAGAAAACACACACGTCAGAGAGCCACACACTTCCAGCGCCGTGTGTGTTTACCGTGGGTGACCGTCTTGTGTCCCTCCATCACACTTCGAGGTGAGCTTTCGTGGTGCGCACACTTTTGCCACAGCGGTTTCCCTCCGCATCAAGAAATCCGAGGGTTGGATGGATGGATGGATATGGCTGTACCCTTTAGATCGGGCGGTGGCTAGCGCCACCAAGCCGTAATACTTAATGAACCCAAAACTATATTTATTTATTTTTTCTTAAAAAGTGAGTTTGAATATTCGTACTTTGGAGTGAAGAGTTTAATTTTCACTCGTGCCTTGACTTTAGCCACCAATCAGATAACCTTCTTCTAGTTAAGTCTACTTGCTTAAAGTCTATTTTTCCCTCCCGGTCCCTAAACCCCAGTGCTTTGAAAAACTCTGCGCCATCATCCTGAACTATAGAGTGAAGCCCTTTACAGAACATTATCAAGTGTTCGGCAGTTTCTTCTTCCTCTCCACATGTACTGCATACTGTGTCTACCCTTTCGTATTTGGCCCGATATGTCTTGGTTCGCAGTACTCCCGTCCTTGCCTGAAACAGTAGAGAACTACCCCGAGTATTATCATAGATCCTTTCCTTGGCAATTTCCTGCTTAAAAGTTCGATAGATCTCTAGTGCGGACTTCTTAATCATGCCCATTTTCCACATGTCAGTCTCCGTTTCCTTCACTTTCTTAACCGATAGTTCTTTTTGGTTTTGCCACCTGCTGTTTTCTAAGTATTTATATTCTAGTACACTCTAGTATTTACCAGTCAACTTCCTGGTTCACTTCCTCCATTTTGTATCGACATTCTTCATGTACAACTTACAAGTAGCTGAAAACCTTCCTAGCCCAACGCTCCTCCTTCATTTCTCTCAACCGCTTCTCAAATTTTATCTTGTTGCTAGCTTCACTGCCCTCAAATGATGTCCATCCGATATCACCTTGTACTCCCTGATTTGTTGTATTCCCGTGAGCTCCTAAAGCAAGCCTACCTATTCCACGTTGCTTAATTTCTAATCTTGCTTGAACTTCTGATCTCATGCACAAGACCGCAGCGCCGAACGTCAGCCCAGGAACCATGACCCCTTTCCATATTCCTCTCACAACATCATACCTATTGTAATTCCACAGTGCCCTATTTTTCATCACTGTTGCATTCCTGTTACCTTTAGTTGTCACGTATATTTCGTGTTCCCTCAGGTACTCGGTCCCATTGCTTATCCATACGCCCAGATATTTGTATTTATCTGTTATCTCTAGCGTGACGTCCTGTATGACAACGAAGGTAGTTCACTACCTTCGTTGTCATTGAAAATCATGACTGCTGATTTTTTCTTACTGAATCTAAAATCTAACCTATCTCCCTCATTACCGCAGATGTCCATCAATCTCTGCAAATCTTCCTTGTTGTTGGCCATTAGCACTATATCATTTGCGTACATTAATGCTGGTAGTGCCTGATCAATAAGTTTTCCTTGTTTGACTAAAGAGAGGTTGAAGCCCAGCCCACTTCCCTCTAATTTTGCCTCTAATCCTTGTAGGTACATCATGAATAATAAGGGTGACAGGGGGCACCCATGCCTAAGCGCCCGTTTTACCTCTGCAGGCTTGGATACCTGTTTTTTCCCACTTTATAACTACCTTGTTACCTTTATAGATACCCTTTAAAAGATTAGTGACCACATGTTCCACGCCTAGTGTGTCCAGTATTCCCCACAATTCCTCTTGAACCAGGCTATCGTACGCTCCCTTGATATCCAAGAATGCTAGCCACAGGGGCCTGTGTTCCTTTTCTGCTATTTCGATGCACTGCGTCAGTGAGAACAGATTGTCTTCCAACCTCCTGTGTTTCCGAAACCCATTCTGCAGTTCCCCCAGCACCCCCTCATCTTCTATCCATGCCTGCAGTCTTACCTTTATAATCTGCATCGCCAGCCTGTAGACCACTGATGTCACTGTTATAGGACGGTAGTTGTTTATGTCAGCTTTGTCCCCCTTTCCTTTATAGATCATGCTCATCCTGCTAAGTTTCCATCCATCGGGAACTTCACCATCGATTATTACTTTGCTCACTGCCTCTCTCAAAGCCTGCTTAGACTTCGGACCTAATGTCTTTATCAGCCTGATTGGAATGCCATCTGGGCCTGTTGATGTACTACTAGGAACCCTTTTCTCAGCCCTTTCCCACTCTCGTTGTGAAAATGGAGCCATTGCACCACTTGATTCGTCCTTGTCTATTGTGGTGCATAAAGTACTTCTTTGTTGAAATTTTTCTGTCACCCTTGCTCTTATATATTCAATAGCTTCGTCCCCTTCTAGCCTGGCACCTTGGGCTGTAGTTATAAAACTCTCCTCTAGGCTCGTCTCATTTCTTAGGGAGTTTAGATGGTTCCAAAATTTCGCAGCTGCCTTTCTATCTTTTTTGTGTACTTCTGCCAGCCACTGAGCTCCCTTCGTTCTAATCTTTTCATTGATCAGAAGGGATGCATCCCTTCTACAGCTTAGAAAGGTTGCCCATTTTCTTTCAACATCATCTGTCGGTTCACCCCGCTGCTTAGCATGTCTGTGTTCCCTAGAGGCTTCCTGACGTTTTGCTATGGCTCTCTTAACTTCCTCATCCCACCAAGTTTTGGGTTTGTGTCTTCTTTTCCGGGGTGACTTGTTACGCGTCTTAGCAAGCTCTAGCTCAAAGAGTCTAGTTAGATTCGTGTATGTCCACATTGTCTTATTATCCTCCGTGATTACTTTCTCAATTTGTTTAGTGGCTATTTCAATTTGCCTTTCTGAATAAAATTTTTCCTGTAGTTGCTCATCTTGTCTCCTCCCCACTTTCACTGCTCTTCCAAAACTTAGCTTGATACGTTTGTGATCACTACCCAGACTTCTGGAGCCACCTTCATCTATGTGCATTCCTCTGAGCTTATCACACATCCTATGTGACATCAGTGCATAATCTATCGTCGACTGCAGCCTTCCTACCTCCCATGTTATTTGCCCTTCACACTTCTCGGTACTGTTGCAAATGATCAAATCAAGCCTTTCACACATATCCATGATCATTTTGCCTGTCGGGTTGGTATACCCATCTATATCTTCTATGTGCGCATTCATGCCTCCTAGTATAATTATCTCGCACTCTCTTCCTAACTCCTGAATGTATTTTGATATACACTCTACCATTGCCTGGTTTTCCTCTCTGGCCTTTGCTCCCGTCCACAAGTACATGATGGTGTCGGTCGCGAGCGCCACCGCGCAGGGCTTGTTTAAAACTGAAGGCAGGCCAACTCCGCTGGGAGCGCGAGCCATTCCTCAGGCATCTTTCTAGAGGAGGTGTTGGACGTAGTCACAGAACACCTACGTAGTTTCATATTAGAGGTCCGTTCGATTCACCTGCACCGGTCGGAACCAATTCACGGCTGTGCACGCGAAGTTCAGAAATTGTGCAGCGTGAGTTCAGCGGTGCAGGCACAGCACGACACCCGAAACGAATGACGATGTGCCGACAAGGTGCAGGCCTTATTTCTTTTCGCTTAATGTACACCGTTCAGCAAACACTGACCGATGGCAAATCGAACATGCGGACAGTTTATGAGGCGCAAACATCTTGGCAAAACACACCGCATTTGTAGAGGCGGGTACGGCGCCTAAGCCACCTACGTCTAAGTGCTGCGTCGTCTGCTCAGCTGCACGAGCGCCTGCACCAAGCCGGCACCGTCAGCGAAGGAGGTGCAGGAAAATCATGAACAGGTGCTGCACCTATCCTGCACCTTTCAAAACGAATGGCAGGGTTCAGTGGTCGTCATTGCTGCACCGCTGAAACGAATGGCAAGGTGCAGCACCTCGTGAACTGGTTCACGTGGTGCAGGCGAATCGAACGGACCTTAGGTGTACTGTGGTTTCATTCATTGGAGGTGCATTCAACGCTATCCGCCATTGGCTGGAAATTGGCCACGTGAGCACCTAACGAGCTCAATGCCGACATTTTGCATGCCGTTTTTGTTTTGTGTCAACAAAAACGCGGGTATATTACTTTGCCCTGATAACCAGTGCACAATAACGAATGTTACCCTAATTGCCTTAGTCTTTGTTGCTAAGCGTGGAGAGAGAGCGCACTGGAAAAAGCCACATGCCCGTCACGAGTTTCGATTCTCATTGAAGTCGATCGATATTGTACCCATGATTGTACCTCATCATGGAGGAAGGCTCCTTCCATGGACCTTATGCAGCTTTTTTTATTTGCAATTTTTTGTTTGTGCATTACGTTCGAAGAAGGCGTTCTAAATCACACTAGAGTTAGATGTGGAATCAATGAGCCCGCTTACCATAAATGAATGAAAACAGTCTGTCGAGTGTGCTTGAGTGCACGAATCATGGTTGCACGGTTCTCAGATTTGTTCGGAATGGCACTGTGTAAATAAGAGCATGCTACTTAGACGCGGACAATCCTGTCCGCGCCTATGTAGTGCGTCTTAATTACGGTCATAAGAATGCGCTTCCTTGCTCTCACGTGATTGTCCAGAATCACTTTGCGTCGGCAAAATAGTGATCATGACCATCACAAGTTCATGACCAATCCGCGGAGCAATTACGCATCGTCAAGGCGAATCTGGCCAATGGTAGTATGTAGGTGTTATGTGATTCTGGCCATTCACGCGAGGCAAGCCAGCGGATCGTTTTCCCGTGCCAGAGAACACCGACTGTGCCCCGAACTACTGAGAAGATCGACTCCATGGTGCTACCGGTGATGACGTTGCGCACCATTTCTACGACTATAGGCGTGTGATTTTACCGCCACGCCGTGAATTTTGTAGGATGTTTAAGACAAATGCACATTCCGCCCATTTCGTGCTCTGCGGCAGCAACTGCAAACTACGGTGTACCGTTGTTGCAGCTATGAATTGTGAGTAAGCGCGAACAGTCAAGGACGTAGAAGCATGGAGTTAATATACACACGGCAGAAGAGTGACAGAGTCTTCTACGTCCTTGTCTGTTCATGCTTACTCACAATGGTGCAAACCTACAAGCCCACCAACCTGCTTTAGCATCGTTTCAGCTCTATTCAGGCATTCTTGCGATATCATCACGGAGGGGACCGTCGTTGAGAACCTTCACTTCCGTGGCTTAAATGCAATCAGCAGTACCAATCTTGGGTACTGATAGTAAATGACTTGACCGTGTACATAGTGTGTCACACAATAACACCAGATAATACCATGACGTACAGTGTACGTACATACTGATTCACAGATACTCGAATGCCGCGCACATAACACCTACCAGTGCCGCGTCTATCTTTTTACTATCATCATCACCACATATCACCGAGCTTCAATCTACTGTGAATGTACACATACACAGCATTTCTCTACGGGATCTACACAGAGATCATGTGTTCGTCGTGCGGCGTTGTTGTGCCGTGAGTCTCGATCGAAGGAAAACTAGAAAAAAATTCCCGCTCGAGAATTTTCCGCGGCTGCAGTCTTGAAGCGCAAGAGTAGTGAGCCAGCTTCCCGACTGACCCCGTCGATCTTGTGGGTCGCCTATCCGCTCATGACTTTGGACCTTTGAAAATTTCCGTCTCAGTGCAGAGAGGGAGCCGCCGAGAGAAAAAAAACAGCAGTAACGCTAAAGCAGTAGTTGCGTTTTGAAAAAAACGTCGCGCAGGCGTCTCAAGCGAATTCGATGCAACATGGAAGGCAAGCGTCTTGAAAACAAGCGACGAAAAGAAAAAGAAAATTCCGGCAAGGAAGTCGACATTGCAGCTGAGAAGAAGCGTAAGTCTCGATTTCTTCGCCATGGCCATTTTGCCGTGCGGGGATGGCTTTCGCATCGAGTGCATTTTCCCTTGTGTGTGCATGTAGTCGCCAAGCGTGCTTTTTGTTGACAGACGGCTGCGGTTGGCCCGAACAGCTGTGCCGTGCGTGCTCTGGCTGTGCACTGCAAACTACGCCGTTCGCGCGCCGCAGTTCACTGAGGCGGCGCCTCAATTAAAAAAAAAAAAAAAAGCCAGTGCGTTTTGCGAATGAATGAAGCTAAGAAGACCGACGCGTGTCTCGGTGTTTACATTCGTAGCCAGCGCGTTGAAGGAACTGCTACGCTCTTGAAGTAACGTGCGTCCGTTTTGTTGCTTTTTTCGAAGGCGCCTTGAAACACGACTGGAGCCAAACACGGGCCGAAGTAAGCGCTACGCTGGACGTGGGTTTTCCCCTGGATTCCAACCAAGTCACCCTCGAATGCACCGACTCTCAATGTTCGGTCACGTTGCCTGGTGAGTCAGCATTTTTTTTTTTTTCGCTTCACGCATACTCTTGCGCTGCTGTCGGCGACGCGTATTAAAAAGAAAAAAAAAAAAACGTGGGTGATCTATGTTCTTAAGAATCGGTAAAAGAGGGAAGTGAAATTAGTCTTCACAGAGGTAGTTGAGCGTTTATTGCCCGTTTTCTTTTTTTTTTTCGCCACAAGCCCGAAAGAAATGAATGCTCAGCAACAAATTGCAAAGTCACACGAACAACGACCAGCAGCAGAAGCTTGAAACATGCAGCACACACCTCAAGCCGAGAGCGCGCATGAAGTGAGCATATGTAGGCCCGTTGTGCTCAGATTCGGATGCAGGTTAAAGAACCCCAGCTGGTCGAAGTTTCCCGAGTCCTCCACTACAGAATCTGTCATATTCATATAGTGGTTTTGGGATGTTAAACCCCACACATCAATCGTGAAATGAGCATACGCAGCAGGAGCGCACACAAACAACTGTCTCAGCTCGACACCTAAAGCACGCTGCCCAAATAGAAGGGAAAGTGCACGAAACAAACGCACAAGTATACTGAGGACAGGTGCGAAAAACTCAACATTTATCACTTTGTGTGTGAGTAGCGTGCTCTTTTCGCAAGAGCGGCCACAGCAGCGAGCGAAGTGATCTTCGGGCTCTCCCAAATCACTAGTCTGATGAGCGTGCACGCAGGGGAGACCATGCTATGTAGAGGTGATGCTCTCCGATACGCGAGAGACGAACAACCACCTTTAGAGCGGGCCTAACGCGTGCTCGTCGTGCAGTCTCGCTACTGACGAGGAAAATGCACTGAAGCTACTAAGCTCTGAGGATTGCCAAATAGTATATGGTGTATATAAATGGCTCGCCGTTAGCACTCTCAACTGCATGCGCGATCTGGCGTTACAGTTAGCGCCGCACACTGTGATCCAAGAGATCGCTGGTTCGATGCCACAGCCTGTGCATATCATTTTTTTTTTCTTTGCAATCTGTTAGCATGTATTTTGCAACGTCATATCCGTGACAGAAATACGTCAGCGGAGCCGTGTTCGGCCTTGGCATAAAGCACTTTCGTGTTAAAAAGAAAAAGTTATCTCAGGTAACTTTGCAACTTTCTCACCACGCAATACCTGCTCTAATGATACCAGTTTAGTTTGAGAGAAAGGGTGAATTCGTGCATTGTAGTATGCAGAGCGTCAGGGTAAGATTATGAGCATTAATTTTTTAGGCTTCACAGAGCAAATTAAAATGATATCCCCATAATTGTCACATCTTGTTCAATCTGCAGACAGGAGAACAAATATATCGGTCAGTGCCAATGCTCAGTGTGTTATACGCCTTCTCTTTAATCCTGTCTCATTTATCATTCCTTCTGTGTGCTATTCTTTTATATGCAAAAAATGTTTTTATAGTTATGTTGGGCTGGTTCAAAAGAACGAAAATTAGTTCTAGCCCAAGTGGAAGGTTATAGAAAGTGAGGATACCCATGGTTTGATGGTGTTCTCGGGGGTGACAGAGCAACATCTCATGAACTTCAAAGAATTTGTGGTGATATATCAACTGACATTCACGTGGTCTCAGTGTAGCCAGTAGCCATGGATGACTTTACGATACTTAACATTGACAACAATCTGTAGCAGAAATCTGACTAGTTTTTTTTTTTTTAACGACTTCGTGCAGATGGTCGTCAGTGGCAATGTGAACTTTATGCACCCGTGGTGGCTGAATGCACCAGTCTGGTCCAGAAATCCAAAAAAGTTGTAGTGAAGATGGTGAAGCAGGATCCAAACATCGACTGGCAGCAACTTGAGGTAAGCATATTGTAAGGAAGTGTTAAAGAGCATCTCGTCTCTATCTTGTCAGCTTTTGCATTCCCAAGTTTGCCGCTGCTTGTGTGTTGGATTCAAAAGTAAATAATCACCTATAAATTTCATGTGTATCCCATGAGAGGTGCATGCTCAGGTTGATCACCGAAGATGAAAGAAGCTTTGAAATGTCAAATGATGCGACATGCTAATTTTTAACCTGCGTAAGTCTGTTATCACCATGCTTAACTGTAGAAAGAACAGTGTAAAAACGTTAAGCGAATCGCAGTGAAGGATGGAACTCTCTTCATTATTGCGAGGCAAACAAACTGCTCTCAACAAAACTGTTTTACGCTTACAACTGGTAATGCTATGAAAAGTACATCTCTCACAGCTTTCATATGCCAAAAAAAAAAATGGAAAAAATGCTGTGCATATATATGAAGAAAAAGTAGGTGCTATGCATTTGAATATCAGATTAACTTGATTATTATGTTGTATTAATGTTGTGAAACATGGTGGTACATTTAACACAGTGCAAGCGTCATATAGCTGGAAATGCTTATACCAAATAAACAGACTGACACATCTCTGAGACAGTTGCTCACGATGCACTTTTCTTTGTGACCAAGTGTGGCATGTCACTAATTAAAAGTGCTAATGTGCAGAAATGATATGACATTTGATGCAACGTTACATCTAGCTTGCATGTAGTAGCAATTTTGTAGAAGTCAGTTGAGATAAAAAAGAAAATACTCTGCAACATTGGTGTATTGTTGGTTATAACCTCAGAACTAATACAAGCTTCACCCACTGCTGTTACTGTTTCAACCAGAAAGGTTCTGCATAGACTTTTCATCCAATCACATTTGCTCATTTCCGTGACGTCAAGCACTTTACACATGTTTAAATAGCCTATGTTCCCACACAAACACTTGTTCAAGTTGCTGGTCTTAAGGGGCTCTGCAACATTTCTTGAAGTAGCCATGGAATCGATTTACTAAAGGAGTATAATGCCTGAGGAATTCACCGCCGCAAAAATTTTTAGAATCCGTTGAGTGGTAGCAGAGTTACAAAGAATTGTCGCATGCTGCAATTGCGTTTTCTCTCCTTCTGTCCCAACGAAAGCACAGAATTCAGGCAGAGAGGAATGGCACTAGAAAAGCAAATACACCACGTGCGCCTCATCCTTTCGAACACTTTTTTTTTCTTCGTATACGTGGCTTTTCAGAGTGACTGCGTGCGCACGCTTGGACAAGTCACAACCTCCCATGGCGATCCTTGCAACGATTGAGCCCGCAATGTTCAAATGGGGTAATGGCTGATACGACGGCTGTGACAAATTATTTTTGAGCTTGTCCCGTCATTTGTTGAGAGAAGAGAAGGAAATTTTTAGCCGACTTTGAGAATTTATCGAAAATTACAGGCCGTGAGAATTTATTGAAAATTTCAGGCCATGTGCTGTACTGTAATATTTGGATCGCGTGTTCTCCAGAGCTTCTACTACCTGCTGGCATTGTTTTCTGGTTGCAGGGCCCCTTTAAGTAAAGAAAAAACTCTTAAACATCCTGGCAAATTTCAGCTGAGATTCGGACACCGCTGCTTAGTCAAAGGTCATATTTTAGGCAGGAACCATTAACATTCAGTTTTTCATATGTGGGGAATTTGCATTAACACATAAAAAACACTTCGCCTTTGAGAGGACCCCGGTTCGCATGAGCCTCTGACATAGGTGATAGGCAAGCACGTCGGGGTTCTGTGGGTGGAGTTTGTCTTTATTGATTTGTGACCGACTATATATAGCGAAACAACTATCTGAAGTCACTACTTGTGAAATGTCAGCAGAATGTACCGCCAAGCTTGAACAAAGTAGTGTATGCATCATCCCCCCCTTCCTTGAAGTTTCTAGTATGTGCAGGAGCTGTCGAAAGCTCCCAGGCCGCCACCCCCTTTCCCCCTGTGCATACGCATACAAGTGGACAAATGCAACAGATCCATCAACCCCAGCTTTACCTAAAATCCTGACTACACTGCTGTGACGTAGTATGACGTGGTTGAAAGACTTACTTACGGTAATGCACGGACTCTGTCTATTCATATTGTCAAACGAAGAAAAGTGAATGAATGGCATGGGTACTGAATTGATGAAAAAAAGCAGTACCGTTGAAATACATGGCTTCATGCTTGTTTCTACTTAATGTGAGTCTACGTTGATTCTCATTATTTGTACTGTTTTCAATCGCAACTTTGCAGAAAGTGGAAGGGTCGCCTTCGCTGCCCTCGTCAGACGAAGAGCTGAAGGACCAGCACCCGACCGTGGAACTTGTCGGTCCGAAATACGACTACTACGAGAGTGGGGTGAGTGGGCCTGCTTCGGTTGTTGCTCTGCGGCACTTGTCGGGAGGATAGTGCATCAGGCTCATGACTTGCTGCATTTGGTACGACTGATTAGACTCAAATGCGCATGGATGTCGTGCAGTAAGAGAGAGAGAGAGAGAGAGAGTCTGGTTGTTTTAGTTGCTGAACTCTGTAGGTAGGGACACGCAATGTTTTCAATAAAAATTGTATAGCAAAACCTATTCGATTGGAAACTTGTATTTGAAGTCCCATGTAACTTTTTTTTTTTTTTCAGGCAAACGGGGACACAGTCACGGTCACACTGTTCGTCAAGAGCATCTCCAAGGAGGCATTTGCTGTAGACTTTGATGAAAGGGGCTTCCTGGTGAAGTTTCACACTAAGTATGTTTGTTTCGGTGTGCAATACAGTTAGAAGTGTGGGTTCTATGATATATCTTATTAGTTGTCTGGGACTTAATACTGACCATGTTTTCAAGAGGGTTTAGTATCACCAATGTAAATGGTTAACACAGATATTTAGAGATCTTGAATTGCAACGAGTTTCCTCCCAATGTCTTGCGACTGGACAGTTTGCAATTGAAGACTTTCGTCGCTTGTCGATTTCAAGGTCAATTTTTTATGATGCGCTTTCCAAAGTTTTTGAAGAATTTGTCTCCTGATTAACTGTGTAAACCTCAGACAACTTTGTGTCTAGGAGAATTAGAACAATTTGTTAACTTTTATTTTATGCCACAAAAAGTACACTTGTGCAAAAAAAAAATTATTTGATTTGAGCATAAACTTAATATTAATACGCAATCACTTGTATGCGCAAAAGCTCAATCCAGAGCATTAAAAAAACAGCTACTATAAGCGGTGAAGAAAGTTGGTGCCTTGTAATCCTCACTTAGAGGTATCAACTTTAGCGTAGCTGAAATATTTTGGGCGTCACAGGGGTTTAGGTAATTGTTATTTCATGCACTACTTTTAGAGTGTTTCCATGTTAAACCTTTTCTTATTCATGGTGTTATGTTTTTACAGTTATTCGTTATTGTCTACAATATAACAGATAAGCTAGGCTTACACATCAGTACTGTGTAATCCTGTTTTTTAATAAGAGATCGTATGGCTGATCATCTAAAACAGTGCAGCACATTTTTTTTCTCATTTTTTTTTATAATCATGCCAACAAAAGCTTGAGTTCTATCTGGTGAGATGCGCACCAAGTGATTAGCTTGTTGAACAATTTTTCTTGGGATAAATCCGTCTGTGAATAGCAGCTAATCACGTTAGCTCACCCTTATCACTAAACCCCCTCTCCGAACTACAGAAAGAAAAAAAAGCCCCCCGAAACATAATTTTCAACAAGGCTGTTGGTGTGAGACCGTCTATTCATTTCCCAGTGCTCAATGTTTTAGGCAAGCAATTAACAAAAGGTGTGCAATTTCCTGCAGTGCATCTAATTTACAATAATACATTTAAAATTGTGCATTTATTGTTGTCTGCACATCACTTGTTACCTCCTATGCATGCTTTCATTTTTCACAAGCTACAGCCTTTAATTTCTTGGTTGGGTGGTGTATCAGATTGCAGCTTATCAGTGTGACTGTACGTCACACTTATTATGTCCTCCCTTTGTTCCCTTTCCCTCTTTCATATCGTTTGCTTCAAAAGGGCTCGAAATAAACCGCCAAGGGGGGCCCTTTTGGGTGGCGCAGCTCTAGCCAACATGACAGCCTGCTTCTTTTAGAGACACAATACATGGTGTCAGAAGTGCCAAAGCCTCGTCAAAATGGAAAACGTCAAGCATCCAGAACAGCTGCGGTTGGCAGGCAACATACGAAGAAATTGGCAGATGTTCAAGCAAAAACTGGAACTTTTCTTCGCGGCGATGCCTACTAAACCACCCAGGGCGGAAGCCTCCAAGACAGCAATCTTGCTCAGCATCGCCGGTGAGGAAGCCCTCGACATCTACAACAACTTCTCGTTCACAGAAGGTGAGAGCAATGAAGACTACCAGACAGTGTTGCAGAA
The DNA here is from genome assembly GCF_043290135.1 of Rhipicephalus microplus. Lineage (NCBI taxonomy): Eukaryota > Metazoa > Arthropoda > Arachnida > Ixodida > Ixodidae > Rhipicephalus > Rhipicephalus microplus. The sequence continues at coordinate 20,144,745 of NC_134708.1, read as the reverse complement.
GTTCGAGGAGTACTGTGTCGACGAGGGGAACGAGGTTTACGAGAGGCATGTTTTTCGCCTTCGCATGCAGAGCGAAGGAGAGCCGTTTGAGCATTATTTGCGAGAGCTTAAAAAACAGGCGAAGCTATGCTGTTTCGGCACGCTAGAAGAATCCATGATACGAAATCAGGTTGTTTTTGGCGCAAACAACTCGAAGATAAGGGAAAAGATGCTGCGAGAAAAGGGCTTAACCTTACAGAAGGCTGAGCAGATTTGTAAAGCAGCCGAGGTTTCGGCACGACAAACTGCTGCTTGGTCGAGTCAAACGTTGCAAGTAGACTACGCCCACAGGGCAGAGCACAACAAAAAAAAGATTTCGGTGCCGACAGTGCAGGCACAAAGGCAATGTCCAGCATATGGAAAGACATGCTTTGCTTGCAATAAGCCGAACCATTTTGCTATATGCTGCAAGCATCGACCGAGCTGACACATAGACCAAGTACAAGAAGTTGAGGCAGAGGACGGATTTGACATTTTGGACATCGGTGTCTACGGTGTCAGCCTAGGGGAAAGCGCAGACTGGACGGTGAGCGGAAAGCTAGGCGGACAGGAAATCAGATTCAAAGTGGACACAGGTTCACAAGCCAACATAATTCCGTGGTCTCTTTTTCGTCGTTTCAAGGCAGCAGCGGACCTTCAGAAAAGTAGTGCAGTTTTGAAGACTTACAACGGCAGCGCCATCAAGCATGTCGGATATAGCAGGGAATTGTTGCTACTAAACGACACGACGCATGCTGGGACCTTCTTCGTAGTCAAAAAAGGTCGCCAGGCCATATTAGGGCTGCACGCATGTAAGCGATTTGGGCTTGTCCCGAAATCTGTGGATTCGGTAAGGTGGAGCGAGCCGGAACCCGAGAAGGCCTTTCCAGACTTATTTCAGGGTACGGGCTGTGTCGGAAAACGATACCGGATGTTCCTGCGGGAGGATGTTGTTCCAGTCGTGCACGCAGCCCGACGGGTACCCTTGGCCCTGAGAGAGCCTCTTCGACATGAACTGGAACGCATGGAAACTGCCTCCATTATCAAGAAAGTGGACGAACTGACAGAATGGGTGAGCTCTCTGGTTATTACGCGTAAGAAAGATGGGGCCCTCCGTGTATGCATGGATCTGAGGGAAATAAACAAGAACATAAAGCGTGAGCACTATCCTATGCCAACAAGGGAAGAGATTGAGGCAGAGCTGTCAGGTGCAACATGTTTTTCGCGCCTAGACGCCAAAGCAGGTTTCTATCAAATTCCATTGGACGCAGCTACATCACGAGTGTGCACTTTTGCGGCGCCGTTCGGGCGTTACCGCTTTTTGCGACTTCGGTTCGGAATTTCGTCAGCAAGCGAAGTTTTCCAGAAAACGCTAACAGAAATATTTGAAGGATTGGCAGGTGTACGCATATACATAGATGACATTTTAGTGTGGGGCGTTACCAAGGATCAGCATAACGAACGCCTGCAGGCCGTGCTGAAGCGGGCACAAAAAGCAGGCCCGACTTTTAACCTGCGGAAATGCATTTTTGGCGTGAAAGAAATTGAGTTCCTGGGTGACGTAATAAGTGAGCAGGGAATAAGTCCGAGTCGCAACCTGGTTGAAAGCGTCCGTTCACTGCCGACACGTACAGATAGGCACACCGTGCACAGAATGATGGGCGTGGTCAACTATTTTCCAAATATGTGCCGTCGTTGAGTGATTGGATAATCTTTCTGCACGGCCTTGTGAAAGAAAACGTCACGTTTGAATGGACCACAACGCATCGGCGGGAATGGGAAGCAGTGTGCAACGCGTTAATAAACCCACCGTTACTCGCGCTCTTTGACGAAAAGAAGGACACTAAGATCACTGCGGACGCTTTGGGGACCAATTTAGGCGCGGCCCTGCTGCAGAAACATGGCAATTACTGGCGCCCAGTGACGTACACATCAAGAACATTAACCGATTGCAAGACCCGTTACTCGCAAATTGAAAAGGAAACGCTCGGTATAGTGTTTGCATGCGAGAAATTTCATCATTTTGTTTATGGTCGAAAGGTATGGATCGAAACTGACCATGCCCCTGCTTTCAATTTCTCAAAAGGGCATTGGAGACATGCCACCACGATTGCAGCGTTTTTTCATCAGGCTTTTACAATATGATTATACTTTGCAGTTCGTGCCTGGCAAGAAGCTGGTTCTGGCGGACATGCTGTCGCATGCACCTATGCCATCACAGTCATCGAGTGCCTTCACAGACGTCGACATCCATGTGACAGAAGTCGTCTCCAGCATCGTAAGCACGCCCATGAAAGTACGCCTGGAAAAGAAAACAAGGAACGACCCGTATTTGAGCGAGGTGAGAGAACGAATTTCACGGGGTGACGCCGTCGAAGGTGAACTCAAGCCCTTTGCCGGAGAACTGTCAGTGGTAGAAGGTACACTACTGCAGGGATGCAAAGTGGTCATACCCAAAGCCATGAGAGCAGAAATTCTTCGACGAATTCACGATGGACACCTCGGACTAAATAAATGCAAGGCGAGAGCACGCAGGTTGGTATTTTGGCCTGGACTCAGCAGTGCCATTGACTCCTTCATTCGGGGGTGCAGTACTTGCCAGAGGTATGCATACAGGCAGCCGAGTGAGCCCCTTCTCATGCAGCCAACCCTGGACAGGCCATGGCACCGAGTGGGAATTGACATTTTTCAGTTCGGGGGAGCCTCCTATGTCATTGTATACGATGCCCACTCCAATTTCCCTGACTTAGAGAAGCTAAGAAGCACAACGGCCAAAGAAGTCATAGATAAAATATCGGCCATCTTCTCACGGTACGGCGTCCCGGTTCATGTATGTACTGACAATGGGCCCCAGTTTGGATCGCAAGAGTTCCGAGAGTTCGCGCAAAGATATGACTTTCAGCACATCACATCGAGTCCAGAATTCCCTCGGTCAAATGGACTGGCAGAAAAGGGGGTTCAGATTGTTAAGCGCATCCTAAAGAAGACCAACGACTCCAACGGTGACTTTTGGTTGGGGCTTTTAGCCTATCGGTCATCCCCACTAGAAGATGGTCGCTCTCCGGGTGAACTACTGCAAGGCCGGCACCTTCGCACGACCCTTCCCGAGTACCAAGGCGATCCCGGAACAACAGTGGAAAAGCGTCGCCAGTCTTCAAAGAAAAAGGCACTGCCACCGCTCGAAAGTGGAACAGCAGTACGCATTCATAATGGACACTGGTCACGCACAGCGACAGTAAGCGAGAAAGCCGCACGAAGATCTTGCATGGTGAAGACCGAGGACCAGCGGATGCTGAGGCGAAACAGGCAACACCTGCTGCGCATACCCGGAAACGGTACAAGCGAGGATGAAGACCAAGGCGCCGACAGCCCTGAAAACATGGTCAATCGGGACAAAAGCCAGGACAGCAATACACCTGGCGAACAAGCGCACGGAGACCAACAAGGCATAGCGGATCCCACAGCTATAACGCAAGGTGCCCACCATGACGGGGACAATTTCAATTTTTCAAGTGCACGAAAGTCTAACAGGAAACGTGCGGAATCTCGACGATTGCATTACGACAACAACTTTCGTCAAGTTTTCTAAAATGTTTTTTTTTTAATCAGAACGAGAACATGTATCAGATTGCAGCTTATCAGTGTGACTGTAGGTCACACTTATTCTGTCCTCCCTTTGTTCCCTTTCCCTCTTTCATATCGTTTGCTTTAAAAGGGCTCGAAATAAACCGCCAAGGGAGGCTCTTTTGGGTGGCGCAGCTCTAGCCAACATGACAGCCTGCTTCTTTTAGAGACACAATACAGGTGGGGAAATTTCTGTGTTGGGTTAGGTGGGGGTTAAGTGGGGTGTTTGAATCCATGACGTTTAGTGGTAAGCTTCAGGGGCAGTTCTGTTTCGATATTTTGTCACTTTGAAATGTGCTCACGTTGTGTAGTGATAGCTTTTGATGCGTACATCTGTTCCAGGAACACCAACACAGAGTTTTTGGAGCAGCATGGAGCGTCGGAGGAGACAACATTCACCTGGCGTGTGAACGTTAAGTGAGTACATGTTTTGGTTAGTTTGTCAGCATTGAATTAGTGCTGGGATTACTTCTATATTAGGTCTATATAATCTGCCAGAAAACGAGAGAATTGTTGTAGTGTGACGGGGACCTATGAAAATTCGTCATGTCATATTTCTGATGTCGACAACGAGAAGACTGTGATGCTGAAAATGCTTGTGGGATTACATCATGATGTGATCATATTATCATCAGCATAATGAAGTCAAAAGTTTGAACCACTATTTCAATAATGTCATCATGACAGTGGCAGGAATCATTTCATGGTTGTCATCGGTGATGTGCTATCATGAGGTGATAAGGATCATTTATGGTTATTGGGGCGTCATAATGCCATCTGCAAAGTTGGTCTTGGCTTTGGTTCCCAGTCACAATGGCTGTGTTGTGGTAAGATATAAGTGCAAAAATTTTTCTCCAATGTGCTTGAATTTCTCTTTGCAACAAATAACGCCAAATGGCCAAAATCAGTTCAATGTATGTTACTACAACAGCCTCATCATCTTATTATGATTTTGGTGCTCGAAACTCCGCGGTTAAACTTTTTTTATGCAAGAATGCCATTGATGAAACGTTGAGGCTGATGGAAAAACGTCATGCCAACCAATGCTGTAACTGTGGTTTCCACTTTAAAAAAACAGGTACCTCAACCAGTTACTGTATTTTCTCACATATAACCCTTCCCTGCACATAACCGGCACCCCTACCTAAATTTAACTCAAAAAAAGAAAGAAATAAAAACAAAACAAACCATGCACGTAACCTTCTGATATAACCTGCACCGTCACTTTTGATGCACATTTAAGTTTTTGGTGCGTGTTACATGCAAGAAAGTACGGTATGTCTCTGGAAGAATTATTGGAGTGATGGAGGCCAGAAAGATGCTATTCTTTCACTTTTTATACCCTAAATCATGCTCGCAAATCGTTATATCTTATGGTAGTTCTCTTTTTTAAAATGCCACAAATAAGAACCATTTGCAAAATACCGATGATTGGTTTCCTATTAATACATTCCCTTGATACTACTAACACACACATTAATAACCTTGCCTACGAAACTGATAAGGGTAAAGGATACACCCAAAGTATTATTACAGGGATGCTGACTGTAACGTATTTTGAGTGCGAGTAGCAGCTAGATGACTTTTTGTATACATACGTATCTTAATGGGTGCTCTACATCAGTTTTTTTTTTTGCCCATCTTACCATGAAGGGGAATATTGCTGCTGATTGTTTGTAGACGTATGTGCTCTGTCAGGCATGTTGCCTACTGCCCTCCTGTGCTTTTACTTTGAATAAACACCAACTTTAATTTGCTTCGCGTACTGTAGGGAAGCCATACGGCCCGAAGAATGTCGGTTCAAACTCAGCCCCTGCAAACTGGAGCTGATCCTCAAGAAAAAGGTGCCGTCGCGGTGGTCGTGTCTTGAGCTCGCGCCCCCTGCCAAGAAAATCGGTGAGTGCCGGTATAGTTGGTTCATTATTTTGAGGCGTTCCTTCTGGGATATTGGCCCGCCTGTTAAACTAAAAGTGTGCAGTTTCTGTACTGTAAAGAAGAGCCCTTGACCTGCGTGAATGCCCACGCTCATTTACAGCTCGATCAAAAAAATGAAAGCCCCACCAACAGCCATCACAGTTTCTGCCATGTAAAATTTGCATAAGTGCTTCGACCAATAGCTCTCACTCATTTTCTGGACTTTTCAAGAAACTGTAGTAGGCTTTCTTATAGAAGATCGGCGCTGAATAGGTGGCGCGCCGAAAAATAGCCCCTGGCAGAGAACCGCGACACAATCATGCTGTTCGCGCCCGGACGACTGGCCGCTGTGTACTGCGGTGAGAGCACGAGCGCGCGCTGCTGCCATGCTTTGTTTCAGAATGAACAGCTCGAAAAGTAATTGCGCCAGTAATACTGCACCGTTGTTTTAAAAAAAAAAAAACTCTTTGAAGCCTTTACTCTCACTCAAGAAGCACGGGAAAAATGAAGAGAAGCTTTGCAAAGCGGGCCGGGTCTATGCATATGGCATTGAAGGGAGAGGTCTGTGCCATGATGGTAACTCCCTCATCATTTTTTTTGGTTGCGCACTAGGTTTTGTGTTAAGCTAGTGCAGGCTGACATACCCCCATTGATAAGTCCGTGCTGCGACGATACCATGCTGTTCACTTCTGTAGTAAAACAGAAAGACACAAAATGGGAAGTGGTAGCTGTGTCAGTTTTCTTTTTTCTGGCGTCGTATGCGTGCTTTGTCCGCGGTACATATGCACGTGGACGTTGATCAAGCAAACCACCGTGGCGGTATAGCACGTGTGGTGTTGCACTGCTGGGCTTGAGGGTGCATAATACGGTCCACGACGGCCGCATTTCGATGGGGGTGAAATGCAAGAAACACCCATGCACCAAGATATATACTGGTGCAAAAAACACGTGGACGCAGGAAGAAAACAACACAAGCACTAACTTTCAACTGACGTTTTCCTTTTGCTTCAAAATAATACCTCGTTCGGCACATGAAACCCCAGCAATAATCGATGTTGATTAGACAGCTTTATTTTAAGCAGACACAGGCAAGCGGAAAAACTAAAACTGTGCTTTAGGGGAACTAAACGAACAGTAGAAATGGAAGACATACTTCTCTAACAAGGCCTAAATTCTGGTGTTACTTAGCCAGTAAAAAAGAAACTTACTGTATTGGCTGACTTTAGAAAGCCAAGCTCGAGTAATCCGCTGCTTTATTAGTAGCAAGAACCCTGTTTTTAGCACAAGTTAAGTCAAGGCGAGACGGTGGTCTTCAAATGAAATTTTTATTCATGGAGATACTGTAATGAAATTAGGTGTGTATATGTATTGTTTCATCTTCTTTTCAAAAATATGATTAGTTTCAGTGTACAACAACTACTTATCAAATTGTGAGAGAATAAGTGAAGTCTAATTGTGTAATTTCTTACGGGTTGTTAAGGCACTTTCCCTCAATATTTTTAGGTTTTGTTTAGGATGCAGCTGTAGCCAAAGACCTGCGATGTGGAGCTATGCTATTTATATTGTCACTGAGATACATCGTCATATCAAAATTCTCATTTGCATTGATCCTCCACAATTTTGAAATTGAATTAGCTCACAATATTGTTCATTACATTTCATATGTCCATTTTAGCCACAAAGAAACAGCATAGCTCCACAGTCCTGTTTCTTACGAGTTGAACGATATAAAGTTTTCAAAAATTGCTTCACAAAAACACAATTAAAAGTTCCGTAAGGCCGGTCAGGTTGGAAAAAAATGTGAAGCTGAGAAAATCACATTTGAAGTTTCGACATGCACTGCAAAATTTTCTATAAGAAACTTTTACCACAAATTTTATACACATGTACGCCACCTATTCCCCTGCAAAACAAAACAAAATGTGCTTTATTTCACCCTTGTAATCATTTCTAAACATTTTTCCAATGTGGAAAGCATTATCAGAACCCCACCATGACAAGCTGCTGAGGGGTCCTGGAAAAGCTGTAGGGTATGAGGCTCAAACGACTAGCTGTTAGGCAGCATGCTACCCTGGGTAATGAATTGCTGTGTTCCGGGCCCTCAATGGACCATGAAAATATCCGGAAAATCGGGCATCCGCCCGGAATGCTAGTGCCCGGAAAAAATGCCCCCTTTTTATAGGTATTTTTTGCTGACGCTGAGGGTCACGGCTGTAGTACAACATTCTTGTTGCGATCTTGTAAATGCATCGTTTAGGTGGTCTGAAAAGAGCCGTTCGTAAAAAAGATATCGATGTGGCCGGTGCTATCTCAGTGGTTGACAGGTTGGCCCAAAAATAGTCTCCCATTTTCTTTTGCACGGCATTCTGCTTGGCCGCGATGATGTTTGCCTCAATTTATTTAAGCTAGCCGTCGTGCTGTTGGTGTTCACCGATGACCGTGTCATCAGTGCTCGTGTGAACTCCGAGCTTGTTGGCTGTGTAGGCACTGCCAAAAATCGGATGGCGAAGGCTATAAGCGCCGACTCTAAGGAGGTCGAACTTTCGGGTAGCCGGCTTTCCCGACAAAAGGCTCTTCGTTTGCACCGATTTCTCAACTCGCTGCACCTGCTCCGCCGTTGAGTAGTACACAGCATCAATCCGAAATGTATCGCTCATCGAACTTGGTCCCACGGCGTCGTCAGCATCGTTAAAGTCTCCTGCGGATCCAACCAGTCCGGCCGAGACTGCAGCTAGCTGCCAAAGGGCACTTGTGGCCGGTGCCTTCTTGTTCCAAGGCCATTTTTTACGGTTACCGAAAGCTCATTGGTTGATGGTTTCAGATGAGAATTTCCAGACATCTCGATCGCGGTGAAAAAGTGTCGGTGCAAAGCGGAAACACAGTGCATCGAGCAACACGCACGATCGAAAGAGCAGACGCACACAAACAGACAGCCACGGCGGGGAATGCAACACAAAGAAAAAAAAAAGATGACGCGTCAGTCACCTCATAAATGGGAGACTCGAAAAGCGCGCCTTGTGTGTTGGTTTGTGTAGTTTTCAGGGGCAAAGCTTCTTACTGTCGATGCTTTCCCGTTGGTGGCGTTGGCATGCGCCGTAGCCGTGATGACGCCGATGACAATGAAGATGATTATGATGATGATCGTGGACAATGACTGGCTTGTGCAGTATATGACGTCTCTATATGCTCGACTTTATGACGGGAAACAACCGTCAACCACCAGTGGAACGTGCACAGGCCTTGTCTCTGCCAACTTAAGGCTAGATTCGATACCACAAAAAAGTAATAATTAAGGCATAACAAAATTCACAGCTCAACACTGCATACCATGATCAATGAAACATTGTATAGAGCTGCACACCACTTTATCACTCATGTACATGCATGAGGGGTCAGTGCCACCAGTGATTTACAATAACACCGAACGATCCCACCGCTTTGCCCACGCATCATCATTTACTTCGTGGATATGCTGTTTTTTTTTTTCATTTCATTCCGCTTGTGCAGCATGTAAAGGTTTCAGTATGAACCAACTAGTCTTCGTAGAAGTGTCCCAAAAATTAACTTTAGTGGCTTCGATGCGTAACCATCAAATTGCCTAAAGACTTCTGTTTGTGTTGTCTGATTGGCCGACTTCTGTTTGCATTGTCTGTTGCTTTCCGCCGTCTGCTGGCAGCGCCACTGCCCGCGCCCAGCAACACGTGGGTGCCAGTGTCGAGGAACGTTCAAGGGAGGACCCCGCTGAGCAACGTGGCCCCCGTGCACCAGCTGACGAACAATGTTCAAGGCAGCGTGCAGCATGCTGGCGTGCTGGACTCTTGCGCCGGTGATGCCTCGACTGCTTCAGCATCCCTCAGTGACCCTCTCTTAAAGGTGCAGTGAGCAACCAGGCTTATTAATTCCTTCTAACCAAAGACGAGCCGGACTTGTCCACACTAAGAGGAGCAATTGGGGGTACAACTGAGCTGCTCTGTTTAGTTCTGATCAATTTTTTTTAGTTGGGGCTTAGGAAAACTAACGCAAACTAAGTGAACTAAGCAGCTAAGGTTCACCAAAAAAAAAAACTCTGAGTACTCGTTCAAAGCATGCAATGTGGTCGAGGAAGGCCAGCATTCCAGCAACTGGTATTGAAAAGTGGTGCTATCCTCAGTGCATGAGTGTCACGTGTGGGCCAGCAACAGCTCCATTCAGAAAAAAGAAGTAAAAGAAAAATACATGTTTTGAAAATTTTCTCTGTTAAACAAGAATTTCAGTTTCCCTGAGAATGTGGCAGTGACTACACAGAGCCGCACATTTTCTGTGAATCATCGGATAAGATGATGACTGTGTCTGCAAATACTGGCTGTGGGCCGGCGAATCCCCCAATGGCGCTTCCGAGGTGTTTTTTTTTGGGGGGGCGGGGGTTGCTGCTGCACTTGAAATTTTAAATTTCCGAGAGGCATTTTCTATACCTAAGACTAGAGAGGTTGGGGAACATATGCAGAGAATTGGCAGTAAAGCCAATTCTCTGCATGTGTTCAGAAAATATTTTGCTCGTATCTTGCAAATAAAGCACCTTCAAACTGCTTTATTGAGCAATTTCAATATTTCTAAGATGAAAAAAAAATAACATTTCGTTTGGTTTTTCGATTAAACGAATTCAGCCTGCTCCGCTTGGTGGACAAAACCGATATAGCAAAGCTGGTGGCATGCAGTGGGATTTAAATTAAGTGGAGTTGAATGAAGTGGCAGAAGCAATATAATGGGCACAGTGACAGTTGCGGGATCGGTGAGAAGTGCGGGTGGTGGGAGGGCTGGCACATATCCGTAGTGGGACTTGTTTCCTGCGGGTAACATAAAGTTTCCCAAAATTAACTAGAGGAGGCTCAAGCACTGCGATCGTTCAACCGCATTGGCAATGATGGGTAGTACATCGATTTGCCGAGCCTTGTGTTTGTGGGTTTCCAACGCAGTTGTGGCTTTGTCGAGCACTGTGTTTTGGTTTTGTTTCGAATGAAAGAACAGACCGTTCTGAACTTCACGAAAGGTCAAGGTGGTGTAGTGTAATGGCTGAACCTTTGCTGAATGTTTGCTGAACTTCGGCTTGCGGCAAAGTGAACGCATGTCTCACGAGGCCTGACGGAGCCGAAAGAATGAAGAATAGTCAGACCCGTGTAGTGCCCATCATTCCCGTGCTGGCTGGAGCACCGTGCGTTGCTGCAGCTCCCCCAGATACTAGCGCCAGAGTTCCCTTTAGTGTGTATATGGGAAACACTACTGTGTATATGGGAAACAATATGCAACACTTAAAGCCTCTACCAAGAACAGCTTTGGCTGTTAAACCTCGGTAGGCAAAAAGCTAAGTGAGAGCCCCCGCTGTTGCTCGGAGGTCACAGAGCTCGACTGCTGTCCTGGACACGAGTTCAATCTAGGGCGTGGCAGTTGTGTTTCAGTATATAAGAAGAGCCTACTGTGTGTGATGTCAATACAAGTTAAAAACCCAACCTGGTTGAAATTATGTTGACCCCTTCACCACAGCCTTTAAAGCCTGTGCTGCATTGGAACGTTGAGCACTAAAAACCGTGCAGCACATTGTGTTAGTGCCTTCCCTGCCTTTTTCTCCTTCGTTTCTTTCTCTCTTCCCCAGTGCGGCTTCATTGAAATGTTACTGTTCAATACGTCTTCCTGGTGCTTGTATTCACGCAACAAATGTTTTTCAAGCTCGTTTCGGGCAATTGTGTGATGTCGCAGTTTCCTAGGTCATACGTCCTCTCTCTGTGCTTCTATTAGAAATATTTCAACATTTTATTTCAATTGGCCAACAAGCTTCAATGTTACTTAAGAGTTTTTGTCCACAAAATAGCATTTCTAGATTTTTTTAGCACTTTGTTCTGTAAGGAACTTAAACAATGGAAAGCATGGTACAAAACTTTGTTAATGAACCAAACTGCTTTTTTTTAACGAACTCCTTTTCATTCCTTACATATAGGACATGAAAGATTGCCAAGTCAGAAATTGCGCTGTTTATGGTGTAGAGCAACATGTTTTTGTGCAAATGTGTTCCTTAACCTAACCTAACACCCGTTTGCAGGTTTGGTGTTTCTCAACTAGCGAGTCCCTTACAGCCTTTTTGTCATGGGTGTAACCTATTTAGAAGCTCTATCCGCTTATGGATTGTTGTAATGGGTGTGTAAGTCCATGTATCGCAGGTATTCTGTCGTCAAAGTATTGCAAGAGCATTCCTAATTAACCATAATTAACTTAGGCCTCTCTTAAAGGGGCCCTGCAACACTTTTCGCGCATGGTCAGAAAACGCTGCCGATCGGTAGTAGAGGCTCCCAACAACACAGGAGCCAAATATGATAGCGTAGCACGCGGCCTGGGATTCGCAATAAATTATCAAATTCAGCTAAAAATTTCTTTCTCTTCCCTGAACAAATCACGGAATATGCCCAAAAATCAAACGTAGATGATCCATCTATCAGCCACTGGCTAATTTGAAGATGGCACGCTCGGTTGTTACAGAAATCGCCACAAAAGGCCGTCACTTATTCACGCGTGCGTGCGCAATCGCACTGAAAAAGTCGCGTATTGGATGAAAAAAAGAAAAAGTGCTCAAAGTCACGAAGCGAGCGTGATGTTTTTTGTTTGCCCCTCCCATCTCTCCCTGCTTAGCTTCCAGCGCTTTCGTCAGAACTAGAGAAGAGAGAATGTGAATGCAGCGTGTGACAAATCTTTGTAACTCCGCTCGTACTGGACGGATTCTTAGAATTTTTGCGGCGATGAATTTGTGAGGCAATACGCTTTTCCAATGAATGAATTCCATGGTTACTCAAAAAAGTGTTTCAGCGCCCCTTTAGGCTCAGTCACACCTATGTGCGGCTCATAGGCATTGCCACACAGAATTCGTGTCTGCTTGCATATGGCTCCAATTGCCACGGCCCTGCCAAGTAAGCTGATGTTCTACTCCTGTGCACGTGATTTGTTCAGAGGTTTGCGAATACAGCTGCATGTCTGAAAAATTAAGCAGCAAGCAACTGATTCAAAGTACTAGTCGCTTTTGTAAACAGAACAGCAATTTGCGACCGGTCACGCTGCAGCTAACTAGGTCCCGCGACTGGTGGATAGTCACAGTTATGCATGAGCCTTTAGCAGAACGAATGCTTCACATCATTGTATTCAATACTTCATCCATTTTAAAGTATGCCATTATTAACTTCGGTCTTTTTTATATAGCTTCGTGATGTTTGCCATGGTATCAACAAAAGGCAGGACAGGAAAAACACAACATTTATGTACATCAGTCATAGTCATAGCCTTGCTACTGCTCGTCTCTGCAGAAGGTCATCAACAAGCCGGAGCCGCCGCCGCCACCCCCTGCTCCACCAGTCCCTGCTCTACCAGCCCTTGCTTCACCAGCTCTTGGTTCACCAGTTCTTGCTCCACCAGTCGTGGTTGCCCGCGGCTACACGGGCCTAGACAACTTGGGCAACACATGCTTTATGAATGCGGTGCTGCAGTGTCTCGCCAACACCCGGGAGTTCAGAGATTACTTCCTCAGTGCGTACATTCATTAATTTGTTCATTCACTCACTCGTTTAATCCTTCATAGATGATGCAGTCTCTATCAAACACTCGGAACAAAATTTTTTTCGTTCCAATTTTAGTATCGGCTTTCATGGAGGCAGTAGGGTGGGGCAAGGTTTTCAGAACCAGTACAGTTTCGCAGCTCCACTTGCGAGCCGACACACGTGTCTGACACATAAACGCGGAGACGACGCACATGCTCAACAAGCCGAGACGTACGAAGAGCAGTCGCTTGTGATGCGCTGCGCGTTTCTCCGTGCTTGCTTCCTCCGCACTCTGTGCATGTTCGTGAATGCTTCAGGCATGATTCAAGATGGAACTGCAGTGTCGCTAGTTCTTGCGTCGGCCACCGTGTTCGCTTCGGCGAGCAAGCGTCTATGGGGAGCTGTGATGCCGCGAGGAGCTTCGACGAAACGGCAGGGTGTGGGCCAAAGGAGCCTTAAAAATATTTCAGTTCTTCTCCGTAATGAAATAATAGATAACATCTCTGTTATGTGTTTGTTGTGGTCAAAAATACTGTTTGCAGTTTCTTCGTTTTTCATATCTGGTTTTAATTCTGTTCCGACAGTGGTTTTCATGGTAAGACGGTCGCAGAACTATACAACTTATTAGCCACTTTACAACAATAAAATGGGCGTGCTCTCCAAGTAAGTCGTCTTTTATGCATGTGTACACATACTTAATCGTTGTAAGTGAAGCAGCACAAAGGATGCTTGGCTCACAGATTTGTTAGTGAATTTATTTCAGTTAGAAAATGGAAGAACTTGGAAGAGCTGTTTCTCTCTTTGGGTAAACGGTATGATTGATTGAGAATGGGGCTTTCTCTTGGTGTGACAAGTTTAGTCATGATAGGTGGGATCTTCTGCACTCTTATTTTAAAACTTGTCCCATAACACTTAGCGACACGGCACCCTCATTTGTAGATACAACACTTCTGCCATTCCTGCTCGATATTGTCAAGCAAGAGACTACAAACACTGTGCTAATGGTCAATGAAACATTCTTGTTGCCTACCACATTTTCATATCGCTTCTGTTTGAAATTCTATTTCGCGACATGCGATTGCTTCTGTAAAGGTGGTACCGTGTGTAAGGAGGCATTGGCTGTGGGCATTTTGGCTGGAACTTCAGTATAGTTTTTTTTACCTCTTTAGAAATAAACGCTGCCAGCAGATAGCTATCGCATGTAATCTGAGGGAGTTGTGGAATTTTGTTTATGAAGAAATATAGCATGACTCACTGTACAGTAGTTTGATAATTGTCGAGAAATGGCAACACAATGAAAGTGCATGTGATGAATTTACGGTTAAAGTGACCTAAATTAAGAATATCTTTGCTTTTATTACAGTGTTGAAAATGTAAGTTTATAAAGAATTTGTGTATATATTAAAGTTATCCTCCTGTCAATGCGAGTTCATTAAATACAGCTGAACCCCTTTGTTAGAGGCATGCACCGGGGAGCAATTCTTGTCTTTTATAGGAGATGTCTCTTATAAGCAGGATACCACGTATGCATTTTTTTATCAACAAGCATTTGAATATAGGTGCATTATTGGCTCTTAAATAAGTTTGTCTCCTAAATCATTGTCTCTTATAAAATGTTCGACTGTAATGTGCGAAAGAAGTTTTTTTCGAGAGGTTCATTTGTGTGTTAGACACAACCAAATGAGTGGAATATAAATCTGGCTGGGCAAAGCATAAAGAATGCTAATTGTTGTCTTGAACTTTAGTGTACTAATTGGAACATAAATTGAAATGAATTGTAGATGAAAAAATCACCCTTCCTGTCGGTAGGATCTGATTCCACAATATTTATACTACAGTAAAACTTCGTTATAATGAAGTGGGGTTATAACAAACTAGTGGATATAACGAAGCAAAAATTTCCTCACAATAGATATCACGAACCATTCTTCGTAAGCAGTGAGCATTTACTGATCATTTTGTTATACGTCAATTCAGTATCTTATAGCACGTGACGATTTACGTCTCATCACGGCTGCGGTAATTCAAAACTAGCGCCTTGCGCTCCACGGGAGCTGCCTGCGGCCTGCCAACATGTTTGTGGGAGCGAATCTCTCTGCCTCCCCTTTCCTCAGGAACTAATGGACTCACCCGCGCAGCAAATCGTGCGAGTGTGTGCCTCAGCTGGCCTACCCTCTCCTGTAGAACTCGTTGACCCGCTCGCGCATCTGACTTCCTCCTCCCCTTCAGTTTCGCGCTGGAGTCACACGCCGCCCAAGCGGTGGGGATTGTGGGTTTCTTTCTTGTCGTTCGCTGTGGAAGAGCAACACCACCTCTATCAGTTTCTGCCGCTAGAAACGAGATAGGCAACGGCAGCAGCAAACGTACTCGCAAAAATAAACAATCGATCAGAGAAGTTGGCAATGTTAAAGGCCGTTGAGTGTGACGTCAAGAAAAAAAAAGTGGCCGAAGATTTCGGCGATGTCGCTGGGTGCTGCGGGCGACTAGGCCCTGACGTCGTTGTACGCTCTCCATGATGCCGGCGTTGTGCCCGACTGCGACATTTTCCGCATGTACGTTGGTGCCGATGCTGACGCGGTAACAACCAAAGTTTAGTCAGATGCGGAAATTGTGCCCGTGGTAACGGATGTGCATGACGACAGTGACGAATGTGTCGACACCCCGAGCCTAATGTTGGCGAACCCGACGTACCGACGCCCGTGCAAGCGCTGGATGCGACAGAGCTGCTGTGCTGCTTCTTTGGTGCTTATGATGACGGCGAGGACGGACTTAAAATGGCTGCTGTAGCTGGAAGAGCAGTCATACGCGTGAGGGAGAGTCTGCAATAGTCAATAATATTAAGGACCAATTTTCTCAGAAGTGATCTGCCAGCTGGTGCGCTGAATTCGGCGGTAATAAAGTGCATTGTTCTTTGTTATTTTGCTATTTTTTGCCTTTCGACGGCTGTTTTTCTCTGCGAGGTGGGCTGCTGTGATATTCGTTGGCATGTACATTTTCTCTTGCTGGCTAATTGTTAGTAGAAATGGATATTGGCTATAAAAAACTAATGGTTATAACGAAGTAATTACGACTCACCCTTCAACTTCGTTATAACGAGGCTTCATTGTACACCTTTAAATGACATTTGACTGTATTTACATGGTCATTACGATAAATTGTCGTAAAATACTTGTAATTCTTTCGAACGTTTACGCTTGCTTTATATTTGGTTGCCAGAACCTCTGCATTGAGTTGGGTAAATTTCATGCATTTATATATAGTCAATCATGATGCGTGTCGCGAAGGGCTTAAGCTTGCACTGAATTTGTGCGACGTTCTTCGCAGGTGCCACCTTTCAGGGCGAGTTGAACCGGGACAACCCTCTGGGCATGCACGGAGAGTTGGCCGTGGCGTTTGCTGTGCTCGTCTCATGGCTGTGGTCGGGCAAGCAGCGCTCGTTTGCACCCGACCGCCTGAAGCGCCTCATCAGCATCAAGGCGTCCCAGTTCACAGGCTTCGCTCAGCACGATGCCCAGGAGTTCATGGCGTTTCTCCTGGACGGACTGCATGAGGTGTTCTTTTCCTCTTGACACGTGGAATGCTAAAGTTTAAAGAGGGGTTGTACTGCATGGCGAGATGTTGTTGAGAGTGTGGTTCAGCTTATTACGAGCGATGTATAGAGAAATAATTAGTGGTTTACGCTAGTGTACATGGTGGCGCAGCTTACTCGCATAGTTTAAAAATCAACTGCAGCGAATTCTAAACGCGCCTAGTCTAGTTTAGAACGGTGTGTCTAGAAGTCTGGTCTAGAATGGTACAAACGGAGAGTTATCTCCGTGCTCAATTTGAGGATTGTGATACAAGGCGACGTTGCCATTCCCGTTTGCTAAGAGTGTCTCGTGGCTGGCTTGTTATGATGTCACCTTTGGTTGCCTGCAGGGGCACATTCACATCTTTTATTAATTTTAGATTTGCTATGGAGTTCGTGTTCCAGAGACATTGGTGGCCAACTTCTCATGCTGTCAAAGTGCAGTCTCCATAACATTGCTCGTGGCGTTTTTGTACCTAGGACCTCAACCGCATCCACAACAAGCCTTACGTCGAGAGGGTTGAATCAAATGGCCGACCTGACAGCGTGAGTAACTTTCACTGCTCTCGTATTACTGAACTATTTTGACATTGTGGGTCAGAGGGAAGTGTCTAAAGGACAAATTCTATATGCACAAAAATCGATGCCATGGCACCGAGCCACGCAGAAAGCATCGAAAAGGACTGTCGCACAACAAAGTAGAGACTATCGCTTGGCTGATAACTCAGCTTTGCAACCCTAGAAACTTGCTCATCGCCCATAAGTTGTATGACAAATGAGCCAATCGCAAGAGATCGGAACAGGGGGAATGATGATGACTGCTTGCTGGCATAGCACAGAAAAAAAACAATAATCAAATGTGCTCACATGTCAGAAGAAAAAAAAAATATGCAAGACATTGTGAAATATTGTATGTCACTTTGTATAACAAAACATACTGCTTTACATTAAATTCTGCTTGCATCACACCAGCTTCAATACAGAGTAGCCACTCACCAACACTGGAAATTCGAAGCCGTCCTGTGGATGGGGCTCGGTTTAGTGAGGGTTAGCAACAGTATGTCCCTTGAATTGCTCGTCACTGTCACATAGATTTCCACTCATAATGAATTTGGTCTTTATTAGAAAACATCTGAACACTCCCTCCCCAAGAGTATACGACTCGCGCTTTGTCCTTACTTTCCTTTTGTTCTCCGTTCGTTTTTAGGTGGTTGCCGACGAATCCTGGAGCAACTACAAGCTTCGCAACGACTCCATTGTCGTAGATCTGTTCCAGGGCCAGTACAAGTCCACTGTCATCTGTCCGAAGTGTCACAAGGTGGGCGAGACGCGAGTGTTCTTCACACAGACAGACAAAGAACTTTATAGGGTCTTAAGAAACGCTACTTTTTAGAGCAACGTCGCAGGCTGCTCCAACGTAGGAACGGGAAGGCCTAGCCTCACCGCCGCATCGTGGGCTTTCTGGACAGCCCGTAGTTGTGGTAGCAGCTCTGAACTTTGCAAGGCAGAGTCCCAACCCACTTCTGTGAGTCGACTTGGGCCCCGTAAAAAGGGGCACTGCCAGAGCATATGTGCTAAGTCACTAACCTCACCACGATCGGGACAAGTAGAGTCAAAAGCCTCTGAGGAGACGATTCTGAGGAAAGATAGGCTTGGATAAGACCTGGTCTGGAGCATTCTAAACGTGATGGCCTGAGGTCTAGACAGCTTGCTGTGCGGAGGAGCAAATGATCGCCTACTCAGCTGCTAGTGTTTAGCCACTTCACTAAATGTATAAATAAAGCATCCCTGAACATCTCCCTGCCAACCTGCGAACCTACATCCTTTCCAGCGCGGAGGGTTAGTGCGCACGCCCGGGAGTGAGCAGTGTCGTTCAAGTTTACTAGAGAGTCCAGTTGGGGTTCGAGATTTGCAAGAAACCAGGTAATGGTATGTGGAGAAAGTGTCCTATTTTCAAATAGTTTAAATACTTCTGCACAGACGGAACCAGAGGCGAAAGCCTTGACCGCTGAATTTGAGTCGGTGAAGATTTGCGATCTACTGTCATCCAAAAGGGCAAGGGCTACAGCCAACTTTTCGGCTCTTCAGGGGGGGGGGGGGGGGGGGTGTGTTATGAACTCCTAGCTGCATAAGCCATTCAGTGCTTGTTTGCAGGGGGATGCCCAACACCCTCTTTACGCTTTTTCTGATCAGAGTTTCCAGCTTCTTTTTTTCAAATCCATACCAAGAGTGCAACGTATGTCATGTGACTCATGAGGAATGCATGAAAGAGCCTCAGTAGATTGTCCTCTCTGAGTCCCCCCCCTTCTGTTCGAAACCCTATTAATCAACCTGATCATGTTCTCGGTCTTGGTTGAAGTCTTACCGATGGTTTGTCTGTTGTACCCGTGCGACTCTATAATCATGCCCAGCACTCAAATAGCGTCCACTCTCGGAATGGGGGTGCCACTTTCGGTGTGAAATACAATGTCAACCTTTGATAAAGGCTTCCAGTTTTTTGGCTTGGCTCATTTTCTACTGGGCCTGTATGAAAGCAGCTCCGATTTACTTGAGGAGCACCTCAGCCCTGTGCCAGCACGGAAGAGCTTCGTTTGATCGACAGCTTCCTGGAGTGCAGTCACGACTTCTTCTTCGCTACCTCTGGGACACCAGATGGTAATATCATCAGCGTAAAGCGTATGGATGATGCCCTTCACGTTAGATAGCAGTGTGGACAACTTGCACATAGCAATGCTAAAGAGAAGCGGGGATATCAGCGCTCCTTGCAGCATGCCTTTAGGGCCCAGTGTTATGGGAGAGGACTTGAGGTCCCTGATATTGAGCGTGGCCTTCCTGGATTCGAGAAAAGAGCTGACGTATCTGTGGAAAGCTTCGCCCAGTCCAAGCTCGGAAATGGAGTTTAAGATGTGCGCGTCGGAGATGTTGTTGAACGCTTTTTCCAAGTCAATACCCTGGCTGCCTCTTACGTCCCTTGTGTTCACGTCTATGATTTGATGTTTGAGTAGCTTCATTGTGTCTTGTGCAGACAAAGACGGATGAAACCCAACCATGCTGTAAGGAAAAAGACCTTTCTTCTCGATGTACTTAGAGACACGGTTGTGAATGACGTGCTCTGCTACCTTGCTGACACAGGACGTTAACGATATAGGCCCAATATTGGCTAAACCTGGAGGTTGGCCCGGCTTGGGAATTAAGTCAACCGACGCCATTTTCCAAGAGTCTGGGACAGAACCTTCTCTTCATATGTGATTGATCTCATCAGTAAGAAAATTGGTGGATTCGTCGTCCAGGTTCCCGAGGGTCCTCTTAGAGATGCCATCCGGTCCAGGAGCCAATCGTCCATTACGGTTTTGAAGAACTTCACAAGCGTCGCTCGTGGTAAAGGGCTCTCCAAGCTCAGTGCAAGGGGTCCATTGTAGAACGGATAGTCTGAACAGCTCGAGGAGCCAACGGTTAAATATCTGTGAGCCAAACCATCTAGTATAGCATCTTCAGAATCAGACTGTCTGATGGCATGCATGAGTTTAGCAATGGCTTGCCTTTGATTACTCTTGGAATTTGACTCGTTCAAAACATGCTTTAGCAAATTCTATTTCCCTCCTATTGTAGTGGAGCATACCCACCAACGCGTATGCGCCTTCGGAGGATAACGAAAAAGCCCCGTGCTCTGATTACACGAGAGCCTGTGCCGTCTTTGCCAGACTTGTCGTACGGCCATCTTTTGTTGCAACCTCGTTGCGACTTCTCTGCTCAAATAAACATCATCACACTATTCTCATTAGGCCATCAACAGAATTGCACACCTCATCCCACTGCTGCCTAGAGAGGGTCTGGCAGTGGTCCTCGATGGTTTGGTTAAGTTGTGCAGTTTTCTTGTGGAGCCGACGATTGAGCCTCTGTCCCTTCCACCTCTTGAGTAATTGTTTCTTGGCCTCTAGGAGGTGCGCAAGGCGGCTGTCAATCCTATCCATTTTCAAATTCGTGTGTATATTTTTTGTTGCCTCACCGTCTCCTTTGAGCTGTTTAGCTCATTGATCCAGGCTGGGGGCTGAGTCCTCAGCTTGTGCGCGTTCTTTTCTAATATGCCAGAAGTAATCCCAATCTGTGAAACTAAACTCTCTTAAGGGCTTGCCCTTTACACTGATATGGGTAGCTAGGACATTATGGTCACTACCCAGATCCACGTGCAAGTTGTGCCAAGTAACAGATTCAACATTTTTAACAGAGTTAAGATCTGGCGTGGTGTCCCTCGTGCAGGAGTAACTAAGTTACCCATCCTGGTCGGAAATGCTGGGTCCGTGGTCAGGGTGAGGTTCAAGTCCGCTGCTGCTTGCCACAAATCCAGGAGCCCCCTCGAGCTCCTGGACTTGGACCTGGACTTGTTTGCCGGTTTGGACAGTTCATGTATTGGTGGGAAGTCCTTGTTAAAGCCGCTTTTCTGCGCTGTCTGACGATGTAAGGTATCTCGAAGCTTTGTCTACAGGTTCTGTTGGCCGTTGGATGAGGCCCTCCGCAGAAGGCGCACTTCAGCGAGCGAACGGGCTGGTTGCCAGTGGTGGTCATTCCGCAACCTCGGCAGATAACATTTCCTAGAGTAGGGCACACGTCGGCTCTGTGGCCGAGTCTACCACAGGCATAGCAGACGTCTGTCTGCCGTTGGTAGAGGGTGCACTTGACTATGCTGGGACCGAACGTCACGTAATTTGGGACTCAAAGTCCTCCGAAAAGGACTGTGGTAGAATTCTTGATTCACCGCACTTCGAGAACAGTGGGATTCCTCGGCTGAGTAAGAAGTCCTCTGAGCTCTTTGTCGTTTATTTCCATATCGATGTTTCTGATAATGCCCTTGCATATGTTGTCGGGCGCAGCAATGTATGAGCTAACCTTGTACCCTGCATTATTAGTGGTGAAGGCCTCTAGACTTGAATAGGCTTGCCGTGGCATGCTCATCACAACAATGTTCTGCATAGCGTTAGGGCAAATGCTGTCTTCTGTGATATCCGCAGTAGAGAGACGCGTTGTTGTCGTGAGGGCGTGAGAAATCCAGGTGTTATTGGTATTCTTAACGTTCAGGCCTCCCCGAGGCCTAACATTGATTCGAAAATGCTCCCTTGGTAGATGAGGCAGTCTTGACGCGTTGGAAAGCTGTTTCTTCACGTTGGCGGGAGATTGGATGCCTCCGTTCTTGTCATATGGTGGGCCTTGATCTTCAGCGCCCGTCACGGATTCTTTAGTTTATTCACTCTTAGAAAGGGTGGTTGTCCATCCAGAACACTGGAATTCTTTGGGAGAAATGTCCTCCCCTTGCACAGTGACTTGCACAGCCATCTTGATAGCTCAAATGTGCTAAGCCTAACCTTAGGCCTAGCAAGCAACGGCATGGTTGAGCAGAAAAGTCCTTCAAAGGTCGACAAAAGGTCCACCCACCGTGACAAAATTGTTTCCGAGTGGTCCTCAAGACTTCAGGCGTCAACTGGAGCAAAAGGCATCAAACACATAGCTAACTTTTCAGAGAGAAAAGGTGAACAAGCAGGAGCCGATGTTTAGACGACCGCATGAATCAGCGCCCCCTAGGTTTCCCCAGGTTGTGATCAGTGTTCTTCAGAATGTTCGTGAAATCGAGAGAATCAGCCCTTTGCATTCGCACATGTGTGTTCCAGCGTGAGTACTCAACTGTTCAACGATTCAGTTTGAAAGGAGACAAGCTCCTTAACAATCCTCTTAAATGCAGCATCTTGCACTTAGTGTGTTCCCTCGACATAATTCGCGACTTATGCTATCAAAAGTACTGACAACGGGGTGAGTTGGTAAAGATTCATTGTCATAGAAAAATTTGCTGTGAGAAATGAGGACACACACAAAAAAAAAGATCAGTCACTGTCCACGTAGTGCCAGTTTTATTTTTCCTATGTCCTTATTCCTTGTAGTGCTGCACTTATTTGTTTATTTTTAATAATACTTGCACTTATGCTTGCTCTTCCTAGTTGAACACATTGGTTTCAGTGTTTAACTCTTATATTTCAGGCTGTGTTTTGTTCTTTCTTTGATCTTAACCCATGCCTTCCATTCATTGTTACATTTGGTAAGTATAAATGCAATTTTGGGCACATCTAGGTATCTTCAAGAAACTAGTGCTAATGACGAGTTTTGATTAGATGTGCTCGACAAAGAATCTGTCTATGCACACATTGATAGCGTCTGGCGCGTTTTCAGCAATTTATTTTTAGTGTGTCTCACTGTTTTTCAGGTCTCTATCAGCTTCGACCCATTCCTGTACCTGACGGTGCCTCTGCCGAAGAGACAGCGTGTTTTCGTCGTGCAGTTTTTCGCACTAGACCCACAGTCCGTTCCGGTTAAGGTCAGTGTTTTGTCTACATTGCCTGTAGGGCACAAGCCGCTTGACAAGCCTAACCGTTTATTATTTACCTTCCAGCTTAGGGTCAGGCTCAACCACGACGCCAAGATCCAAGACCTCAAGGAGGAAATCTTCAAGAAGACCAAGGTGTCCCCAAAGAATGTAAGTCTGAGAAAGTGGCCAGTTTTGCTGATAATTAGCAGATTTGGGCTTCTTTTTTTTTCTCTCTTTGTCTAAAATTTTTTTTGTTATCAAGTAGTTCGTAGAATCTTTCAATCGCTTCTAGTGTATTTGAAGCTTAAAGGGACCCTGCAATATTTTTACAAATAGCCATGGAATGTATTCAGTAAACGAGCTTATTGCCTCATGAATTCACCACTGCAATAATTTTTAGAATCTGTCTAGTATGAGCAGAGTTATAATAACATGTCACAAGTTGCAATTGCACTCTTTTTTCTCATCCCGACGAAAGCATTGGAAGCTAAGCAGGGAGGGATGGCATGGGAAAAGAAAAGTGCCACGCGAGCTTCATGACCTTGAGCACATTTTATCTTTTCTTTCTTCGAATACGTGGCTTTTCAGTGAGACTACGCGCGCATGTGTGGGCAAGTCGTGGCCTCTCGCGGTGGGCCCGCTACCGACCAAGCGAGCCGTGTTCAAATCAGCCAATGGCTTATGGTGGCTTTTGACGAGTGATTTTTGAGCTTGTTCTGTCATTTGTCTGGGAGAAGAGAAAACAATTTTTAGCTGATTTCGAGAGTTGTGAATTTTGGGCCATGTGCTGTGCTATAATAATATTCGGCTCGCTTGTTCTTGATAGCCTCGACTACCGATCGGCAGCATTTTCTGACCATGCTCAAAAAGTGTTGCAGGGCCCCTTTAATGTCGTTTTTCCTGCATATATAGTTGTACAGTTTAACCTGACTGTTATGTCACATTGCGGTGCCAGCTGCGCTTGCTGGAGGTTTACAACCGAAGAATTTACAAGGTGTATGGCAGCGAAGAAAGCCTGGTTGGCGTGAATCCAAAGGACCAGATCTTTGCGTAAGTGCTGACGAAAAGTTTTTTTGAGATGCTGAAAACATTGTTGGTAAACTAAATTTCGCACACGGTTATCCTTGTTATCTACTGCAGGGAAAAGGCAACAAATATTAAAGAAAGAAATCATTTTCACGTGCCACTCTAGTAAAATTTCACTTTGGCTGATTTGGTTGAGAATGATTAGTGCAGTAGCTACTCGTTAAACAGAACTTTAAAGGGCCAGGAAAATGTTCTATTTAGCGGGGGTTCCACTTACTGAGCGTTGAAACGAGATAGCAAAATTTAAGGGGGACGTGGCAGTGGGAATGTTAAATTTGGTCAAAATGTTCAATTTTTCAATTAATTTTTTCTGCCATTCCGAGATCATATTTTACGTCATGGTGAAATAGTAGACAAAAATGAGTATACATAGTAGAAGTTGAGAAAAAAAAGCATTTACTGGTGGGCTGTCGTAAAAAGCTATGAGAAAATTTTAAGAAAAAGGAAATCTGCATCTTTTCCTTGGCACGGTGCCACCATATTGGCATCATCTTAAGGAAGACAGATCAGAGCTAAAGAAAGCCACAAGGCTGAATTTATTCAATAGAAATCTAAGGCGTGCTCCATTCCGTGTTTCGTTTTCTTAGCTTCTAGCTCTAATTTCTTTAAGCTTCATTTTCTCAGCTTCTTTTTTTTTTTTGGCAGTTGCTGTCAGTCATCCTTTTGCCATTTTGCAATAATGAAGATATGGCCATTCTGTTTTCTGCACTTAGATTCTGAGACATTGGTGAAGGCTGTAAAGCTGTCCATATTTGTGTGCACATCATACAGATTTTTATAATTGACTTTTTGTAAAGTTGTTAGTAAGACAATATGCCCAGAGCATTTCAAAATTTTTTTTGTGCTTACTTAAATATTCAAAAATAAAACCAATAGCATTATAGCATTATGGTACAGAATAGGCCCTCCTTGTGAATGTCCTGTTGTGAATTTTGACAAACTTATGTCTAATTAATTAATTTTGGGATGACAATGATAGTATATCAAGAGTTGTAACAAAAAGACTACATTAGATATTTCAAAACCGATTTCAGTTATGATATCATCACAACAAATGATGTTTGCGTGCCAAATTTCATCACTTTATTTCCTTAAACAACAAATGTAGTTTTCATAAGTTCTAAGACAGTAATGTAAGGTGCAGTTGTTTCAATTCAGAAACAGTACTGTTTACTGAGAGTCTACTAAAATTGAAGTTGGTAGTGCTTTACATTTAGCAATTGCTGAAGTTCCTTTTCAATAGAAGCCTCTCGGTAGGAGTCGGTGTGAACTGAATCCTATTTGAAGGCTTCCATATTTGCATTGTGGTAGAAGATAATAGATATCAATTTTTAAACTTCGTTTCTTTTTAAAGAGGTGCTAGTTGTGCGATAAAGGTATCACGAAAACTGTGGCTTTGTCCCAGTAATTCAAACGTGCATAACTCTAAACATTTGTGGTAAATGTGTTCCGGCCGAGACGGTACTAGTAAAGCGTAAAACACTTTTCTGTTGGCAAGCTTTGTGAGGAGGTCAGATGTGCTTCAGTGTGCACAAAGCATGTTATAAAGTTCTTGACTTGCCTCTGAAGTGTTATTTCGTTGCACCTCTGTTACAGGTTTGAAGTCCTTGACAGAGACGTCGCACGGGAAAGAGTGGTGGAGCTGGCTGTCGTGCAGGTAAGATTGATCGTGTGGTCTTTTACACCGGCAGCAAGTAGTGTGAGCACTCGTGGCTAATTTTGATGTTGCCGTCATGTTTTGTATCAAGTACAAATTGATAGTAAGGCGTTCCTTGTCATGCATATTTGGTGTGGTAGTATTTTGATGCGTCCTCTTGGGTGAAGAAAGCAGCGAGTCGAGTGCATCTGGATTGAATTGCTTGTTGAAAGACTAAGCAGGTCTAAATGTAATCCAGAGTCTTTTGGAGATTAGTTAACTGTGCAGTTAGGTGATCTGATGATTTAGCAAATCTTCCAGTGCCAGTTTTGACTTGGGCGTTTACGCCCTGTTGTAAATGCCCAAAAGTTGTTCGAGTTGTAGCGCAGGTTTTGCTGTTTCTGGTTGTACTATGATTTACTATTATGTATTGGATTTCGATCCACGTTCATTGTACTGCTTCGTTTTTGTATGCTTCCTGTGGCACGTGCACACTGTAAACTCCCCTCATGCGCTACTCATGGCAACACTGGAGCCAGCAGAGTACTTCGAACATTTAAAACTTATAAGCCATTTAATTCCCACTCGTAACAGGTATTCTAGCTTAGAATAATTAAAAAGCCTTAGAGTTTAATTAACACCAGTTTATCCACTTTTGAGCGAGTTGGCATCGCGCAGAGTTTTCTTCGAGTAGCACAACCCAGGAGTGAAGGAAACGAGCTGATAATGAAAAGGCAGGGGTGACAGGGGTGGCACTAACTTTTTAAAAAAAGTTTAAAGAAACTTTTGCTAGCGCTTCACTCTGAAATCTCTGCTGTAAAGCGCTGGATAATGGTGTGCTTTAGCAGACTGGAAAGGCTGCTAAGAAGCCCTTGTCTTTCAACGCAGAGGGCACTGATGCCTCCCCTGGCGAGTACCTGCTCGTCGTGCGGCAAGGAGTGCGTGGCTGAGCAGGACAAGCTCAAGCGTTGCACTCGGTGCTTCCGCGTTGGCTACTGCAATCGGTGAGTGAAAGTTGTCAACATTACAAATCAAAGTTGGTTGCTTTGTGAGGCCGTTGAGTTTGTAAAAAGGTGGAGAACGTCTTGATCTTGAATGCCTTCCACTTTAAAACTGCCTACAGTGGCCATTCTTATCTATATTACTTAAAAAATAGGTTAATGAGGCTGTCCAGAGTAGCTTTGCCATTGACCATTTTGATAAACTTTCCTTACTTTGTGCAGTTAACGTTGGTTCACAAAAAATCTATCAACTAGCTCCTCGAGATGTTCTTATCGACTTCAAGTGAAATGGGGGGAAGGAGGGACTAGCGGAGGGCTCCGTTCTTTTTGTTTGCCACAACCGAATGATAGCAGCAGACAAGAGAGAGAAATGCTTTAATGAAATGCTCTAGATGTTAGCCTGGCTTTTCGCTTGACATGCTACTCCTTGCGTTGGCGAGTGATCATGATATTTACACTGATAAACAGATAACGGCACGTCTGGGTTAACACATTGAAGTTGGGCAGGAAGGTGTAAGGGACAGTACTTGCAGTTTTTTCTCACAAGCGTTTCCGGTGCGTATTTAAAAGTTCATCGAGAGGTCTTCAAATCTTCCGCTTACAGGGTGTGCCAGACCAACCACTGGCAACAGCACAAGAGCGCCTGCAAATTCTACCTTGAGCTGGTGGGCCTTCCCTTCGTCGTGAGCATGCCGGCGTCCCAGGCGACGTACCAGAACCTCTGCCGGCTCATGGAGGCTCATTCGAGGTATGTTTTAAATTTATTTCGCCCCAAGCGCCTGTGGCTCATTTTCACAAACTGCTGTGCGTGTTTGAAAACGAGGGGAGCTCTGTGAGCAGCCACTTAGCTGGCAAGATGTAACAGGGTTACAGACGCTGTTCGAAGGACTAAGGAAAATTCAGCCAGGCCCGCGCTGTAAAAGCCGTGGGACAGTGAAGCTGTAAGCGCTTGAGTACCTGAGTTTGGCTAGTGAGATCACATGCATCGTCATTTAGCATGATCATCATCATATTGTTTTCTAGATTTCTTTAGCCACTCACCCTGAGATCATCCGACGTGCATGACTACTACTACTACTACTACTACTACTACTACTACTACTACTACTACTACAACTACTACCACCGTGACACCCACTACTACCACTACTGCTACTATAAGTAGAGTACGAAAGTCCTGCTCTAAAAAAAAAAAAAAAAATTGTGCCTTTTTTTTTTCTCGAATTCTTTTCGCCATGGCATACAGAGTGGAAAATGACCACTTTCCTCCGAAAAAAATTTTTCCCTATGCCCTGGGGGAGGTGCTGATATAACTGGAAAGTGCGTTAAAAAAAAAAAAAAAAAAACGTGTGGCCGAGTCGTATTTAGGTTATCGCACCAGCTTGCCGTGACATCATAGATCTTAACGGTGTCTCCTGGAACGTGCATGATTCTTATTAATAGTAACAAAAAATTACATTAGGCCATAAGGTAGCCAGTGGTAAAATAAGCAAGATTTGGAAAAAAAAGTTATAACAAATTTAGACAAATATATATAAAAAAACTGCAACGTCTCAGATCACACAAACATTCAGTTGCCGGGATTGCAGCATGAAATTCAGGAATGACACCTTCTCTTTCATTTTCCTTTTTAGTAACAGTCCTAATATGCTCTGGTTTCCTTCTTACATAGCAAGTTATGTATTGATGTGGGGTTGGTATTCATTAAAAAATGTGCTTGGGGGTGTCCTTGCTTGCTTGATCCACGGGTGTTATGTGTTTTAGGGGAAGTTCCTGTAGCGTAATTACGCGCGTAATTTTCACCCTTTTTTTCGCGGAAAAGAATGAAAAGTTGTAAGGAGCAAACAACCTTTCGGAGGGATGCAGCATTTTTGGGGTACGATAATTACACGCGGAAAAAAAAGGAAGTCGAATTTTGGATGGGCAAAGTGGGGGGGGGGGGGGGTTTAAGAATTATGCTGGTGTGAGGATTACGCCAGTAAATACGGTAATTCACAGATTTCAGGGGTGGTGTTGTATGCGAAAAACCCTTCGCCAGTGAGCGTACTGAAAGGTACCTCTTGAAGATGGTCCGCTGGCTGCGTACATATTTTTATGTGCCGTTTTCCAATAATTTACGATGTTTCGATGATAAGCTTGTCAGCAATCGACCGGTTCTTGTATTTTGTTTCTTTATTTTAGTTATTTTGTACGATACTGCAGGCAGTATAGTCCAAGCAGGAGAGGATGTACATAAACATACAAGAAAACACGAAAAAATAGAAACTTTCTGCGTAGCAAAGGGTAAGAAAGTAGTAATGAATTCCACTCTGGGATTGTTCGGGGGAAGAATGAATGTTTATATAAATTAGTTCTTGCGTCAGAGTCAGAGTTTATTCTGAGCTCATCAAAATAAACCGAAGAAATCTAAGCATGCCTGTTTTCTTTTTTCATATAATAGCTCTAATTCGGCCATTTGTAGCATATCTGACGGTGAATTAAGGTCACTTCTCGTTTCACGTTGCCACTTTTCGTCGTTGCTTGAATATGAATCCATTCATGACAGTCGTTACCTTCAGAAACTCAGGTGTTGCAGTGCTAAGTACGTTGAAGAAGGTCCAATTCCAAACGTGGGTGAGTGAAGCAGCAATGCGATAGATAGAAAGAGAGAGAGAAAAGTACTAGTATTTGGAATAACAGGTAGTTGAGCTAGTTTGCAAGAATTCATTCTAGAAGATGACATGCAAACACAGACACTAGAAAGAAATGAAGGCACCACAAATGCCGTTTCTGGTGCCTCTGCTGTCTTCTTTCTTGCGTGCCCTCCCTGTCTTTTAGAAAAGTAGTACGTCAGGCACTTAGATGCAGAGGTTCGCTCGAGTTTTTATAATAGAGGTTTTCAGTCATGTTTCTTACCATTGCTTATATGCAGTTCCACTACTCTGTGTAGCAAGGATTGATCACCTTCACCTTTTTTTTCTCATATTTTTTTGTTCAGGCATTCTGTAAATGTTTTCCAACCACCCGTGGAGTCCAGCAAGCGTACGCTAGAAGCTGCCACGGCTGCCTGCACCAATGAGGTGGCTGAAGTTAACAACCAGGAGGTTGAGATTCACGTGAGTGGTCACCTGAAATTTCGGTCACTTCTACAACCAAAATGCGACGTTAGGGACGTGGGTATTAGTTCAGATTTACGAAAAGCTAGCAAATTGGGCACATTACCTTAGTATATTGAACTTCAATACAGTAGATTATCACTAAATGGTACCTGGAGGGACCAAGGAAATATGTTTCATTTAACCGGAGGTTCATTTACTGAGAAGTGAAGAGGGTTGCAAAATACAACGACAAATTAAATCATATCAGATGCAGTTGTTCCATTTAAACATCACCTCTGTTTAAGAGGTTATTGTTTACCGAGAATCTACCGGGTGTAATGGACTTCCCTTATAAGAAATTATTTTACTCTTCACAACTTCAGTTTCAGTGCTGCCTGGGAGGAAGACGGAGGTTATAAACTCAAACTTCTGCTGGGGGTGGTTATGCAATTGAGTTGTGCATGTTTTATTTATTTATTTTTTTGCAAGCAGTAGTACTACTATATTACTTCACAGCATTAGGCCTGCATTTATTGCAGAGTCACGTGCGATATTCCGCCGCTGGTGAACAGGAATTCTTCACTGGCACAGCATCACGCCGCATTCGCTACACCTTAAGTTCAAGAAAAAAGAATTTTCTTTTATTGAAGTTAGTTTTTATACAGCCGTGTTATTCAACCATTCTTCCAGCTCTTCTCGTTCAAAAGGAAAAGCTATTCATGACTACACCTTGCTCGAAAGGTGGAATTTTAATTTAACGAATTTTCAGTGACACGACGAAGTAGATTGCAGATTTTGCTGGCTTCATTACATTGAGTTTTCACTGTATACACTAATGGTTTTATGCACAGAGAGAGCTGCTGTGTTAGGACCTGCCATTGCTTGTGCCTGCTTGCACTTCTTGTGACAGGGCAATTCCTTCCCTCCGCGCACGAGCAAGAGAAAGTGGGTTGACCTGCGAGGTTTGGGAGAAAAAGACTGCGGGTCACCGAAGGGAGGCATCGCGTGTGAAACCCTGAGCGGACTTTTGTTGAGGGCCGGTTGTAGTCTGCCGCCACATTCGCGTCAGCCAGTGGTGGCAGAAGTTGGCCACGCCAGGTTCACCTGGTTACGTTGACATGAAAGCTGAGCACATTCTATACTCCCACTGATGCTGTGCCGCATTGCCTCGGTGCACGTGCATCTGCCCAACTTGTCGCGAAATTAAAACACCTGATTCGCGTTACGCAGTATAGTAGTCATCAGGGAATGTTTTAGTGCCCGTTTTACCATAAGAGTCATGTTACCAGAGCTGCTTCACGAGTAGTCGTGACCTGAACTGCACAGGCCGACTCTGTGAGCCAGGGTGCTGGAGACAGCAGCGGAGCCATGTTCACCGTCACCAGTGTGAGCTCTGAGAACACTGAATGTAAGACAGACTTCGTCCTTGAAGACGAAGGTGAGCACTACGTAACGACTTTCTTGGAAGTGAGCTTGGCGAGTGAGTAAGTGAGGAAATAATCTGACGGAGTGAGTGTGTGCCTTTTTTTTTCTGCTTGCTCTCCAATTAGGGAATGAGCCGTTGGACTTCAGTGGAGTGATCCGCTTGGCGATGGACTGGAAGAATGACCAGCGTCAGGGTAACTACGTGCTCGTCGAGTCCAAAGAAGTGGTAAGCGATCAACTGGGAGGCCTGGGGCCCAGAAACAATCAGTGAACGTTACTTTTTCCATGCTTCCACTTACTTTTTCTATGCTTCCACTGCAAGCTTGTTATTCTTAGTTTGCAGCAAGCAGGTAGTAATGGTGGTATTTTTATTTCTCCCATAAAAAAAAAGTTTTTAAAATATAGAGGGGACCAGTACAGGCTGGCTGCGCTATTTCAGAGGAGGTGTGCGGGGACATAGAGTTTCCTAACATTACCTAAAGGGGGTACTCTGGCGCTGCAATCGCTCGGCCACCATGGGAATGATGGGTAGTACACGGATTTGCCTAGTCTTCGTGCTTGGTGGAGGCGCATCGTACCTGTGGCATCGTTTATTGCTGTGTTTTAATTTTGTTTCGAAGGAAAGAACGAACCCTTTTGAACTTCGTGACCCGATTTGAAAAAGGTAAGCTTAATAGAATACGGTGGTGAAGCGCAACCGCTGAGCATTTGCTGATTTTTGTTTTGTGAGAAAACAGCTCCAAGCCACTGGAACACGCACGGAGCCAGAAGTACGGAGGTTAGACAAATCTGTGTACTACCCATCATTCTCATGCTCGCTGAAGCGCCGCGCGTTGCAGCCGCCATAGACACTAGCGCCAGAGTTCCCTCTAGTGTATATTTAGGCAGCTCTATGGGCGGGGATCCCTTGGGATACCGCAGCCTCAATCGTGCGCTGGATGAGCCGGCGTTGGTCTTCTGGCTCGGAGGCACGCATGAGGGACTCCCGTGACCTTGGGGTGTTTGTGTTATCTGTGTTGTGATGCGTGCATATCCGCACCATATGTATGACTGTCGTCGAATATGAGCAATCTTTGCACCTTGCCGCTATCTGTTTGTTGCCTTTGCTTGAGCACTCACCTGCTTGTATAACCTTCCCACACCCCCTCTTACACAAGCAGGTAGGTGCTAAAGCACAGTGAAAAACGGGAGGCGAAGAGAGATGCCTCCCATTGTTCGCTTTGTCTCCTCTCCTTCAGTACTTCTCTGTTTACGCGGGAAACTCTTTGAAAACGCATTTCGACAACCACACCCAAATAGCCATTTTTATATTATTCTTGTGAGCTGTAGAATGCAACAGCAATTGACGTCCTTTATGTTTCAGAGTGTTTACTCTAGCCTTTGCATGTTGCAGGAGTATGCAATGCCCGAGGATGACCGCAACATGTCTATTTACGGTGAGTTTGTATCTTTTTCTCTGCATTACCTGTGTTGTATTAAGTGCTACAGCACTGGCACTGTCGTTAAGTGTCATGCATTAACATGCATTCATTTGTCTAATGCAAATAGACTAGGGGATCTTCGCGTTCGATGAGCTCAGGTCTCTATTGCATGTTTGTTATGAGTGCTCTCTGTAATGCTAAATAACAAGGTTCATTACGCACAACAAACAGCAAGTATAGCACGTTACATAAAAATTGCGTAAATGTAGTGGTTAACCACTTCTCTGTATAATTGTTGCACTATTCTGCGCAAAATGCAAGAAAGCTTTAGCTCATGTGTAACTTGAATGCTCCTGTTCAGTTATAGTACATGTAAATGTTAAAAGTGTTCTCGTAACATCAGGTTCTGGATTTCCTGATTAAACTATTGCACCTGAGAGACTAACTTAAATTTTAATAATGTGGGAAGCAAAATCTTCATCTGAGGGCGTCGTACCTTTCACAATGATTGTCGATAATTCTTGGGTTATCAAAAAGCAAATAAAGGTAACTGAAGGATAAATTTTAAGAAAATCTGTCACTTTGAACTGAAAACAAACATAGCTGTTCCGCACACTCCACCTGCTAAGCATTTAATGAAAACAAATTGTCTTCAACAAAAACTAGGGGGCCTTGACCCTCCGTTTACGGAGATCAGCAATACAAAATCATATGGATACACCCTTTGACACACTCGCACACATGCACACGACACCAGCTGCTGATATGTATATTGGTATATATGTGCATGTATGCATGCATTACGGGGGCCCTGCAAAACTTTTCCACCCTGGTCAGGAAACACTGCCGATTGGTAGTCGAGGCTCCTGAGAACATGTCGGCAAAACATGGTAGCATAGCAAGCGGTGGGGAATTCATGGATAATTCTCAAAGTCAGCTGGAAATCTCTCTCTCTCTTCTCTCAACAAATAATGCCACACACCCTAATGACCACGCCAAAACACGAAGCCCATGGCCATTGGCCGATTCGAGCATCGTGAGGTGCGTAGTTACTGCAGCTGCTGTGGGATGTCACCACGTGCTAACACGCTCACTTGTGTTCACACTAAAACTAAGCCGGGTGTTTGAATAAAAAAAAATGGAGAGAGAGAAAAAGAAAAGGTTAAAGAAAGCGCTCACTGTCATGATGTGCGCTCCGTGTGCTCATAAATGGGTGTAGCTTCTCGCCTAATTATCACAACCTTGACGGGTAGCTTTAAGCGTGGTTGAGGTACGAAAGAAAAAAAGAAGCACTTGTAACGTGCAAAACTCCACTCGCACATGTCGAATTGTAAACATTTTTGTGGCAACCGATTCGTGAGGCTATGATTCCCTTTAATAATAAAGTTATTTGATAATTACTTGGAAAAGAGTTGCAGGGCTCCTTTAAGCACTGGTTTCCGGGTGTCAAGTAACACGTTCGCTGTTCATGTTCCGCAGAGGAGGACGGCATCACGCTGGACCAGTGCTTGCGGCTGTTTACGGAGCCCGAGGTGCTGGATCCGCAGGAGGCCTGGTACTGCCCGGGCTGCCGTGAGCACCGCCAGGCCACCAAGGAGTTCTCGTTGTGGCGGCTTCCCGTTGTGCTCGTCATCCAGCTCAAGCGCTTCTCCTTCACCCGCTCCATCTTCCGCGACAAGATCGACAAGATGGTCGACTTCCCCGTCTAGTGAGTGCACCCCTCCAAGCACTTGAGGTGTTTATGCCAGGCTCAGAATATGAGCAACATCTTTTGAGGAATGTGACATTGAGCCTGTGCAATAAGACGTGCAATAAAACAGTGCAATAAGATGACGAGAAAGGCTAAACAGCAGCAGTGCTATCAACAGGCTCATTTATTGTTGCTGCTCTAATATATCCTTCTTTCTTGCTGCTTTCTACAATGCATATACTATACTTGTGCAACAAAAATAAGCGCACTTGTTAGTAGTCAGTGCTGGTGCTGTTTGGTCTTGTCATCATCTTGTTGCATCGATTATTATTATGATTATTAGGATTATCAGTGTTATGATTTTAGGGGAGCGTACGGTCATGGAGTTTCGTAAGATATTTACTTGAGGGAGCTGTGGCTCTGCAATCGCTCGGCTGCCATGTGAACGATGTGTTTGCCTACTGTTCACGCCCGTGGCCTCGGACACGCTTGCGATTTTGCTTATTGTTCCGTCTTGGCTTTCGTTTTGGAACCTTGTGACCCGATTTGAATCGGTTATCCTTAAAGAGTCAGGGTCGTCAAAGTGGTACTGCCAAGTTTTCGCTGAATCTCATCTTGTGACAATGTTGCTGCACAGCAGGTGGAGCCACTCGGAGCGTAAAGGGTGAAGCTTACGCAAATTCATGTAATATCCATCATTTCTGTACAGGTGAACCGCTTTGCATCGTTGCTCCCATAGGCTCTAGGTAGTACCAGATTTTTCTCTAGTGTATTACAGTAAAAGCTTGTTAATGTTTTGCTAGTGAATCTGAAAAATTGAATAATTCGGATGAATTGTTCAGTGGCGGCTTGCATATACATTGTTTGATGATGTCAGCCTCTCTTTGTTTCGGTCGTATTTGGTCGTAATCCCAATAATTCAAACAGTCCCAGCAGTTCACTGAGCTCTAAGTGCCACGAATGTGCGGCAGAAGAGAGCAAAAAAGGCGTTTGCGGCCAACCGAAACGAGTCAGTGCAGTTCGCAGTGCCGTCGTCATCATCACCAACTACACGGTAATGACAGGAATGCCAGAACCCTTCATGCCTATTTGCATTCACCACCAGGACGTATGACACTTCGTTAGCCGCGAGCGTTCTAAAAGGTGCAGTCGCCATCCACAATTGCGCTCTTGGCGAGCGAACCTTGAGCAGCTGTGGCAAATGTGTTGTTTGCCGGAGAAAAATAGTATCGTCGCATAGTGGTAGTATGTAATAAGGAAGGGATGCAGGGCACGTTGTGGGCTAATTAATACACAAAGGTCTTGCGTCACGGTAGCATTGCGAACAAGGTCACAGGACGACGAAAACTGTGTCTTTTTCACTTTATGCAAAAACACAGCATCCACGTACTCACCAGGAACGCTAAATCTATGTTTATATTATAGTAATTTGTTTATTGTTTTCTTGGTGCTTTTGATAAGTAATTTGAACATTTTTTCTGGTCTCACTAAATCCAAACTAACGAGCTTTGACCCTGACGTGAAACTCTGTGCATATGGTTTTTTGTTCGCTAGCGCTATGGCAATGCGTGGCACATTCGCCCGTTCAAAATTGTGTGCCCCGAAAGTATTTGGCCCATTTTTTTCTAGAAACGAGCAACAGTTCGAAGCATGCCAAGGTGCTCTTACCACCCAACCTCAGAACTCGACCCACACCTGATCGCGCAGCTCGAGCGGCCCTTATTGTTGTGTGACATGAGCTGCGGCTGCATGGGTGCTGGCTGGTCAATAAGCGACAGCTCACAGGCACTGAATGCACGGGTGTGCTGCCTGCAAACAAACAATAACGTGCAGCCATTTCAGCTGGTGAGGCGTGGTCACTGCGAGAAATAAACAAGCACATGCGTCGGCATTATTACTGTTACAGTCGCGTATTTCTTAGGTGCAACCACATGTCCGCCGCAGTGGCGCAGTGCAGCTGCTGACCTGAAAGTCACTCATGTGGTCCCATCCACAGTGGTTGCAGTTTGATTGAGGTGAAATGCTGAAGGCATTTCACCTCAATGTCAGTGCACGTGAGAGAACACCGGATGGTTGAAATTTATGCCGCCCCACTCTGTGGTGTGCCCCAATATAGTGTTGTGGTATTGGTGCATAGAACTGCTAATATTTTTTAATACAACCTTTTAGGGCATTATCTGAGTTAATATTGCACTCAAACCTCATAACACCCACATCTTCCATGAAAATACGTAGCTATAGTATTTAATAGTTTGTTACAAACAGTCATTTGTAACACTGATTGGTCACTTCTGTCATTATAGCTGATAATTCGTGGCATCCGAATTTGTTATATCGAGGTTTGATTGTATTTGGAAGTCTGTACTTTCAGACAGCCTGAGTGGCTTCAACTGTTCCATGCTTTCTTGCATCGCTAACTTCGCCGAATCGTTGCTTCTCCTCCTCAGTGGCCTCGACATGAGTCCTTACTACTGCGGCCCGGGCACCAGCCACGGGCAACCTCCCATATACGACCTTTTCGCCGTCACCAACCATCACGGCGGCATGCTGGGCGGCCACTACACCGCGTTTGCACGCTGCACCAACCCCGTCGACACGCGTCTGAGCGAGATCGGTGAGCATTTTATCTGGGCATGGGCGAACATTCTAGCATTTCAATTGTTAAAACGAACAGGGTAGACTCTCACTGTGCAGGACCTGAATGGACTAATCTGAATCCGTTTACTACAATGTGCCTCATAATTATGTATCGTGCAGTTTTGGCTCATAAAACTGCATATACAGTGAAATCTTGATACAACGAATCTCAAAGGACCGCTAAAAATTATTTGTTATTTTGAAAAGTCATTGCAGTTAAAGTATTAAAAATTTGTGCAAAAATCGCAAACATGAACATGTAAGTCACCTACCTGTTTTGTGTATACATTTGTGATCGTGTTATGCTGAAATAAGTGAGAAAAAGCAAACACGAAATATTGCGGCACCAGTGTGCATTTATTTTAGGAAGAGCGCGACCTATCCAGATGTGGGCAGCTTAAATTCTGAAATACGAACTTTTAGGTGTGGGCATCCTTCTTACACACTGCAAAGTACCTTCTTATGCACTGCAAAGCACTGCAGTGCATGTACCGCAAAGCACTTTGGTTCCTGCACAGGTAAAGCTGCCTAACGAAAGCAATGCCTTTGGGGCAAAAAACAAATACCAGGCGATAACGATGGCGATAGGGCTTATGCACATTTGAGTAGGGCGGACAGATAAAAAAGATGGGGGAATTTTGATGATGATGATAGTGGCAGGTGCGGAGCTGAGCATTATTTTTAAAGCTGCAAATAACTTTTTAAAATTGCTATTCCTTATTTTGAAGTAGTGTGTAGGTATAAGAGGAATAAAATTGTGTACATTACTGTATTTACTCGCATAATCCTCGCACCTTTTCTAGCGGAAAAGCGACGCAAAGTTGGGGGGTGCGAGAATTGTGGGGAGAAAACTTTCCACCAATAAGTACAGAGAGAAAAAGAAAATGAAGAGGCCGCAAATCGGGATTTTTACACTAGCAACTAACAGCAACCTTTGAGAAGTACTCATTAAAGCTTACCTCAACAATAAAAGCACAGGTTCAGTACAAGGCAAAATTTATTTGAGACACAAAAAGTGCAAGCAAGTAGTCGAGAATTAGAATACCATACGCAAAGCTTGTGGGCGTTGCGGGCGTAACGGTAGCGTTCATCGCTTAACAGGAGCCCTCAAAAGGTAAGCATAGGACGTCAGTATTGGGCTGATGGCTGTCTAACAGAATCGTCTGCAGTTTCCCTTATGAAGAAATAATGTTTACCTTCAATCCCAGTTTTAGGCACACGGCAGGCCCCCGGCGTCTTGGTGGCTTTCAGCTGCCGTCACCAGTTTCGAACACAAAACTCGTAGACTCCGGAGAGCCTACCGGCGGCCCTGTTGCCGTTGTTTAGTGCATGATCTATCACTTTCAACTTGAAAGCAACCGTGTAGCTTCAAGTATCGCCCCATAACGTGACAAGATTACCGACACAATCTACAAAACACCCTGCAACGCGCACTTGCCACTTTGGCTTGGCTTGGATTGGATTGAATCTCAGTGCAATAATAGTACGCTTGATGCTTAAGAGATGGCACACGCTATCATCATCAATGGCTGGAAGGAGGAGATGACATTATTGCAGCAGTTTTCGGGGGTGCGATAATTACTGGAGAAAAAAAAGAAATCGTATACTTGTTGGGGGATGTGGGGGGTGCGAGAATTATGCGAGTGCGGGGATTACGCGAGTAAAAACGGTATTCTGAAATATTCGGTATTCTGAAATATTCGGTATTCTGAAATTTGTAGTGGCGAAATATTTTTACGTTAAATCAATGGACATTTGGAGGCAGATTTTTGAAAGAGTCGTTAATCTAAAAAAATCGTAATCTGAGGTTAGCTCTAACGAGATTCAATTATCTGTAGTAATATTTTGATTTGTATTATAAATACTGTCATCATCCCAAATTTCTCTTAGGGTTTCTTAATGCAGGCTCATTGCTAGGACTTCACTGAACATTTCATTGAGTTTTCAGAGAAAGCAAATTCTGCTAGCTAACGAGCTCACTTACGGAGACACCTTTTTTTCCTGTCTTCCAACAGGCTGGCGGCTGTTTGACGACAGCCACGTTGCCGATGTGTCGGACCAGCGCGTCGTGACGGCGTCGGCGTACATGCTGTTCTACCGGCGCCGGGGCGTCCCGTTCGACCTGCCCGCCGTGGTACCCCGACCCCTGCCCTCTGCGTCGAGGCTCGTGCCCGTTCAGTCGCAGAAGCTCGTTAAGGACCAGGAGAACTTGTTGGGCCAGGAGTTGGCCTCCCTCAAAGACAGCAACAACAACAGGCGCGTCTGCGACTTATCAGAAGACTCCGATGACGACTACATGAACAGCCCCGACTGACGGATGCGGCTCGGAACTCTAGTGGCCACGGCGCTTTAGGTGGTTTTGAAATTGTTGCCTCCTTGCGAGGCCTGGTTTTATTTGTGTCCCCCCCCCCCGAAAGCAGCTGCTTTCTACCTGCTTGTTTTTCCGGTTAGAAATCTACAAAAAGCCATGGCGAGCCTCGACATGCTGTGAGCACGGCATTGTGGAAGTTGTCTACAGCTGTCCACAATCGGCACTCTTGGGCGTCAAAAGTCTGTGAATTGGTGGTTTAGTTGGAATTTTTCTTGCTAGTTTTCCAAAGCAGAGCGTGGTGTCATGAAGATGATTATAGATCCCAGTTTTATGTAAGAACCTTGGAGATGTTACTGGCACGATCGTGTTGGCTGTAGCACAGCGCCCATGGGTTGCCATAAATATAAAATTTGGCATAAATTTCTGTCGGAGAAACCATTGTTGTCCCTCAGATGTTCATTGATGAGGTGCGGTAATTGTCAACATCCAAACTTTCGCCGACAATGTGGCAAAATATTGTTACAAGCGAAAATATTGGACAGACCACATCAAGAATTTGGCACAGTGCTAAACCTTGTCTGTAATTTTGTCGATAAGTTCACGTAGGCAAGGATCTATTTTTTTTTCATTTGCATTACCAACTCAAGACGGCATGACACCATGGCTGTGGAATAGACTGCTTGTGGGATTTCATATATTCTTCCTACTATAGACTGTTTGAATTGCTGCCTTTTTTCTTTTTCTTGCAAGGCATATCTAATTGGGTAATGAGCTGCATGCATGTGTTCCTTCCATTTATGCAACCATCTCACCACCTGCCACCACAATTCTTGGAAGGACAGGTCAGGCTCTTGTTAATTTATTTATAATAATTAGCCTAAACTCATCATGCTTTATTTTATGCTTCCGAGCGATCTCGCTTTATTGTATGGTTTCCGAGTGGTAAAGATGCGCACAACGGTGAAACGCTATATGTGTCGCAGGTGTAATTGCGCTGCACTGTCATCCTTGAATGCAGTATACAATCATAAATTAATCAAGAGCCTCTGCATCCACGGTTTTTCATGTCAATAATTTTTGTTGAATTAATTGTCATTGTACCCCAGGCATGGCTTTCTATCACACAAAGGCGGCTTTTGCCACTATGCACCGAATGAGTGTTATAATGCTTGCTATAATGACTGTGTCAAGAAACTAATCTTAAAAAATACTTACGTATTTGGTCAGATGACATTTGAGGATTGCTCATTGAAATTGGTTAGCAACTTGCAGTACACAGTTTTGCATCACATCAACTAAAAAAAAATCAATGTCTCTTATTTTGTTTTGTTATTTTGTTTTCGTAAGAGCAATAAAGAAGAGATAATGCTCATTCAGTATTCTTTTTTTATAGAAAAGTTTAGTGTAATCAATGTTTCAGTATTGATGAGGAAAAAGAGTCTTCCTTAGCCAGACAAAATATTTTGTACTATTTTCTCTGCCCACTCGTTGTTGCCAGTGTCGCTGTTGTAGTGATGTTGTTTTCAGTGGAGTGTAAATGTTCCCCTTCATTCAAGTTTTTTTTGTGCACTTTTAGTTTTTAAAGCACAAGCGTGTCTACCACTTTGCTGTGTTCTCCAAAAAACAAATAGTAATGTTGATAACTCCTGGCGTTAGTGGTTGCATTTTGACGGTGGAAAAATGCTGGTCAACCATCTGTTGTGTGATTTCAGTGCTCTGAAGAAAGCCGTGAGAAGGGTGGTGGAAATTATCCAGAGCCCTCCACTACAATGTCTTTTATACACCGAGCCTGTTTAAAACATTAAACACAATAAACAAAACAAACGTTACAGTATATCAACAACGCTGGCACTGTATCTCCATCTGAACACATTTGGTGTTACGATTTCACGTATATAATAAAGAACTGAGATAGCCCGACAAGTATAACACCACAGGAGTGTAAGCCTAGCCAGCGAGGACCTCTCGGGCTTAGCGCTGACGATGTGACTGCCGAGCTTTGCATGACCCACTACTAGTACTTCATTACACATAGTAAAAGAAATATAGAAGCCCTCACGGATCTGATGACTTATTAATTTCAAATGTGATCTGTTTAACAGTGAAGAAAAACCAGAAAACTCGTCAAGTGGTTATGCGCCACAGTAATTGCACATGCCCCGCTACAACGTGCAGCAGGTGCAAGTGTCAATAGAAAGTGAACCCTTGACAAACTGAGACGGCAAGAAAGATTGAAATACAGAGAAACACATAGGGAGAGAGAGGAAGATATAGAAAAATAAACGTATGGAGAAAACATAAAATAAGGTGCAGAGAGAGAGGACAAAGGAGCAGTAAGCGAAAGAAAGAAAAATCAACAGAAATAGAGAAATAAAAAGAAACATACAAAAAATGTACAATGTAGAGAGAAAGAAGAAAAAAAAAGATGGAAGGCCACGCAGCTGCACTCTTGTTTCAGGCTTGACAATAATGTGAAGCTGTCATAATATTTCTCTTTATTTATTCTGGCACATAGTTTAACCTCCTTGTAACAGCTATAGAAATGAAGAATTGCCTGTTATATAGTGATGTAGATGAACAATAGTGTTGCCATTGATACAATGTTACAGATATACATGCGTAACGAGGTTTTTAAATGTAACTATGCTCTTTTCGTGTAAGACACAACTTCGCTATGACGAAGTTGCGAGTGTAGATGGTGGCAAAGCTGTCGATGGTCACCTCCTTGTGATGCTACGAGTGTTTCTTTTTGGGCTAAAAACTTCAGCTCTCCTGTGTTTTGTTTTTTTAAACGCAGAGCATTTTATAGTCGTACCTACTTGCAATTCCGGCATCAGTGGTGTCGTCTACACGCCCACTGCGAATGCTCGCGTCATGCCGTCTCGTGCCGCATGCTCGTGTCTCATGCCATCTGTTGCTCTCCCCATCCTTCCTCTCTCTCGCTTCACAAGGCCGACACAGGCAGCGTCTGCTAGTAAAAACAGACTGTTTGCGCTGCACAATGGTTCACTGGCCACCGCGCATATGTAGGCACTGGATCACACGTTTTAAATACAGTCAAGGGCGTCTCTACTTGGCTTTCACATGACTTGACGTTTTGCTTAACTCCAGTAGATGGGGTGGAAGTAACAGCACTTTTAACCAGTAGTGCGGCACAATCCAAGATCAGTGCCCCACCACTCGTTGAAGGCAATGCTTCTCCTTGAGTCAATAAATAAGAACAATAAAAATGAATAACAATTAAGCATTCCCAAACTACACCCAATTATGCAACACTCATATGATACCCCTAACACTCTGCGACGCATTTACTCGAGTTCCTCTAGTAAAAAGATGCAGGTGGCTTTTTTTTTTTTTTTCAAGAGAGACACTTTCAGGTGCTTGTTCCAC
Source organism: Rhipicephalus microplus (assembly GCF_043290135.1). Classification (NCBI taxonomy): domain Eukaryota; kingdom Metazoa; phylum Arthropoda; class Arachnida; order Ixodida; family Ixodidae; genus Rhipicephalus; species Rhipicephalus microplus. Next base: position 20,102,048 of record NC_134708.1, on the reverse strand, counting down.
TGTAGAGCTTTGATGTGCCTCATTAATCGTAACCGAGTAACCGATGTAACAGATGCGTCAACGGAAAAGTGTGGAGAAGATGGCGAAACGAATAGGGTGAAATTGAATTGCTGCACAGGACTTTAGATTCAGAAAGGGCGACAATAGCGTGACGAGAAAAACAGAGGGCCACATGCGGCTACAATATGGTGCCCGAGTAATGTGCATTGTGTAGGCAGCAGCTGCTGTGAATCGCACTCATTCTCTGGCTCTTGTAATCATTATATTAGCGAGGCATTCCCACCGCACTCGAGTTCGAGTCTTACACTTTGCTAGGCCCATTCGCAGCATGTTGTAAGAGGCTAATTGTTCACAACAGCCAATACGGTTTCAGGATTAAAAATTAGTACAGAGCTGTGCTCAAATTTTCTATTAGGAAGTATCGTAACCGTTGGCGAATGTTTTGTTTCATGTTATGGGTTTTTGTACAGGCACATTAGCGAAGTATTCTGTGTGAATATGAACTTGTAGTACATGCTTATCGCAAGTGGAGTGATTGACACTGAATTCATACCTTGCTGTTTTGAAAGCCAGCAGCCACACTGTGACCTTGACATAGGCGGTGGACGGAGTTTCAGACGATGGCTGCTTGGCTAGGTGCAATGGGAGTTGCGTTGTTTTTTGTAAAAGGCACAGACAATGTTTACTGTTGTTGCCCGCCTTTGTTAAAACTTGGGACTGGTACTGTTTTCTTTGGGCGCACGTCTCAGTTTGTGAAGAAGGCTCGTATTGCTAGATGAGTTCCAATAGCCGAATCGTTGCAATCTCTTTGGGGTGATATCTGGTATGGCTGCAAATGTACGTTGTGAACGGTATCGATTTATTGAGCCCTGCTCTAAATTGTCTTGCATGAAAGTTAAATTTATTTCGTTCTAGAGTAGACGTGCTAGTGGTAAAGCTACGTTTGATGATTCTCATAGTTGGCGATGCATTGTTTCTGCGATAGTTGTCCTTGTTAAGGTTTACCTATGCTAGTTTTAGCAGGCTGTGAGATTTGAAGTCTAAAGCTGTCGCGCTGCGCTTGATATACCAAAGCGTTGCGTTGGCAGGAACCTCTAAGCTCTTTCCCTTTTGCAAAATTATTTACCAAGTGCTTGTAATTAGTGAATTGAAATGACATACAACACTGCCTCATCTCTGACCTCTAGTGTACAATAGGCAGGATGGTTAGCAATGTTGGACTTGTAAAGTCTGGACTTCTCGTGGGGAATTCGCTGTGTTTGTTGGCAGCTAGGCAATGCATTTTATACAAAGTCCTTTTCAATTAAATGTGTTTATTTGAAATATTTTTTGTAGGGAAAGCTTGGTTTCTTTGATAACTGTAGCAGGCTGGTTGCTGTGTTTGACATGCTGTAGTCTCTGGTGGTGGTGTTCTGCAAGCCACTTATAAAAGGTAGCAATTAGTTATATGCAATAATGTTTCGAAAGCTAGCTTAGTTGATGATTCGTATTTTCGTTGATGATTCGGACTTGACAAAATACACTTCAATCTTATTATAACGAAGTCACACTTGCCACGAAAATGCTTAGTTATATTTTGAAATTATGTTATAACATAATTGTGGAACTGTGTCTATGACAGAGCTACTTTTAATTTACTTTGTTATAAGCAACAATTCGTTACATTTGGGTACGTTATACCGAGGTTTGAATGTACATGGACGTATTTCCACCTCTGCGAGTGGCATCCCGAGTATGCACTGACACCACATAGGCAGCGAAACGGCTATGTAATTTTCTTACATTTTTGTTGTTTTTAGTCAGGAGTAAATCTTTTAAAACATGGCAGTTGAAGCCAACAGACTTCATTGTAATTGAGGTTTATTTGGCACAAGAGTATCTTTTATGAGCAATCGGATTTAATATTTCTGCCTTTACACAATGAAAGGGATTCGCAAGTTTTAGTTTCAATTTACCGAATATGGTTATCTGTTGCACGTAATGACATCTGTTGTATCGACTTTATCCGTCATTCAGGCATAACATGGCTAGCAGTTCTGTGATTGCCCAGCAGTTTTCGTAGTGCTGTATTCAAAATTTTGTTTCTTTCCAGTGTACTCCTAGGCATATCTTGTAGAAACTGCTTGTAAGGTTTGCAAAACACATTATGAATGCCACCATGATGTTATATCGTTATGCAAAATACCTTTCGACAGGGTGTCAAACAAGGAAGCTTTGAAATCCTGCAAGTTTACAGAATGGTAAAAGGATTTAAAGATTATTTTTTGGTGACCACGTTGGCATGAAGATTGCAGTGTTTCCGTACTTGTGTATTTGTGCCAACAAGTTTTTTCTGGCTTTGATCACAATTGCACACATTCTTTATGTACGTAAGAGGACCGTCCTCTTGAAACAATAATTGAGCAACAACACAACGGGCTTGTGACGCCAGCATGAAGAGTTAGCACTGTGCAATGTTTCAATAGCAGCAGAGGCATCACATTCTTTTGTTGATTTCAGCTCAGTTTTAATAAGCTGCTGCGTTCGATCACGTGTCACAGTGAAGCAATTTCAGTTGCAATTGAGTCCTACCAGGATGCGAGTTTTTTTTAGCCTCTATTGGTTTGTGCAAAATGCCAAACAAAGCAAATCACAATCAGTTTCGATTTCAACACGACCTCTCTTGCAATTGAAGGTGCCCATACGAAACGCATATTAGGTTCTTTTCTTAAGACTACAATGTTGTAATATTTGATTTTTCACGGCTTGCCACCTAACCAACTTTAATAAAAATGCATTGATAATAATCAACTTGTTTGTTGCCAACTGCGAGCTGTACTTCCATTTCACCTTTTTGCGATGGATTCGATGCGGACGTATTGTTTTCTCTTGGTTTTTCCTACGTTCGTATTTTGACAACAGTTTTGTCTTTTTACAACAACCGTGTTGGTTCTTTGCCTTGTGAGTGTGGACTAGTGTCGGAGCTGTGAGCAATATTGAGTCTCCCAAGCCTGCCTTGTACCAAAGCTGTATATATTTTTACCCCAGTGGTGAAACCTGTTGTTTTCTCAATAAAATACAGTGTGCAAACATTGGACTGGATTGTGTCCAGTGAACCATTTGCTAAACAAAACTGTTTACTGCAGTGCCAATTTTTGGGCGTGTTGGTAAATAGAACCCGACGACATATTGAGCGCTAACAGACAGGAACATGATAGAGACTACAACGCTGCATTGTATTGTCTATTGTGTTGACCATTTACTGCATAGACTAATGTAAGCAAACGTGTAGTGAGAAATTTCTTTGTTAAGGGAGGAGTGATAACCACCTTTTATGTGTGCTGGTGTGTGCATTTGTACATGCACACACATCTATGCAAAACTGAAAAATTTTAGGGGGGAGGTGATGAACACAATAAGCGCTTGCAGCACTTTCAGTTTTGACGTGGTTTACACCCTGTCAGTCCCGAGTGCACGCTTACTTTATCTGTTGCAAACACGCATCTATTGATTCTTTTCAATTATTTTACTGTACAATCCTAAATAATTGCCGTAGTTGAACATGGTTAAACAAACTTTGTTTAGTGATAGTCCTGTTTTGCTTGTTTCCAGAAAAGAGGAGACCATTGGATGGCAAGATTTTACCGTATTGAGGTGAACACCTTATATATCCGATCGAACAGCAATGCAGAAAAAGTAAATCGAAGACGTCAGCATAACATTACAGATTTTCCGAAATGTGTGATGTCATCGATGACATCATCCGGTGACGTATCATATGCCACAGTCTATTTAAAATCCATGACGTCACTATCGGAGATTGTGGCGGCAACTGGAACTCGACATTGATTAACCCATTAATAAAAACCTATGGTTTCGTAGTTGACCCCCCGTGGTGGGTTGAGCCATTCTTCCAGGAAGCATCATCATCATCATAACTTATCAGAATAAGCTAGTTCGTTCATTCCCTTGAGTGTCTTTTGGAAAGGCCATGGACCATCCGACAATCAGTGGTTCTCTGCGAAAAATAGAAGTAGAGAGCCTATTATACCTACACATATAAAAAGTCGACTGTAAAAAAATGTTTCAGGGCATAAGTGTGCACTGAGTTGCCCTTCGGGGGGGTGGGGGTGGCATTTCAGCGCCCCGCTCTTAAGTCATTGTATGGGGCAGACTTCACGCCCCCCCCCCCCCCCCCCCCGATCACGCCTATGTTTTAGGGTAATACAAGCTTTAAAAGCCACCCCTAATACCACCATCCGTCCGTTTCCGCCATTTTGCCATAGCGTATGTGACGTCACGTTCTGCGCATGAAGCAAAGCCGTCGTTGTCTATCAAAGTTCCATCCGCCGCAAATCGTTCAAGTTCAGCGCCAAGTTGAAGAAAGCTAACATATCTCGATTTGTCACGCAACTGACCCCGAAACGATATCGTTCGCCGCAATGCAGAGGCTCGCACTTCTTCTTACGGCACGGCTCTCGGGCTTCTCGCATGTTTTAAATATTTTATTTCAAACAAAGTGCTTCACCAACCGCGTCAGAATTTCGCCAGCTTATTTGTGAACACACGAGAATTGCCCCATATAACGCAGATTATGATCGAAAAAAGCCGCCCGCATCTTCCCACGGGGGAAACTTGAGTAAATGCTTCGCAGAGTGGGCCGCGCCACAGAACACTCGAATTTAAGGTCCGTTCGATTCACCTGCACCGGTCGGAACCGGTTCGCGGCTGTGCACGCGAAGTTTTAGAAATTGTGCAGCGTGAGTTCAGCGGTGTAGGCACAGCACGACACCCGAAACAAATGACGATGTGCCGACCAGGTGTTGGCTTTATTTCTTTTCGGTTAATTTACACCGTTCAGCAAACACTGACCTATGGCGAAACGCACATGCGGACAGTTTATGAGGTGCGAACATCTTTGCAAAACACACCGCATTTGTAGAGGCGGGCACGGCGCCTAAGCTACCTACGTCTAAGTGCTGCGTCGTCTGCTCAGCTGCACGCGCGCCTGCACCAAGCCGGCACCGTCAGCGAAGGAGGTGCAGGAAAATCGTGAACAGGTGCTGCACCTCTTCTGCACCTTTTGAAACGAATGGCAGGGTTCAGCGGTCGTCAATGCTGCACCGCTGAAACGAATGGTAATGCGCAGCACCTCGTGAACTGGTTCACGTGGTGCAGGCGAATCGAACGGACCTTTACTCAAGCTGCCACCGGGTTAAAGTGTTCTATTCTAGAACACTATAACCGGGTGGCAAAACGCTCCGTTCACCCAATAACCGCTTAAAACCGGCTTGACTTGGCTAGGGTGGCTAGAATTCTAGCCACCCTAACTTGGCTTAAAGTGTATGAATAGACGGCGACAGAATCGCCGTGTTGGAAATTTTTTAGGAGGTTTAGGGGGTGAGAACGAAAGGTCTACCGTAAAGTTACTCACTAACTTGTGAGGATCTTTACGCAGAGTGGGGGGGGGGGGAGCATCGCGTGATTGTTGCCTGGTTGGGAATGGTTTGGGAATGCTCAATTGTTGTTTCGTCTTTATTATTCTTATTTATGGAATGATGGAAAAGCTTCGTCGCCTTCAACTAGTTTCCATCGTATCTACTCGGATCAAACGAAGCGTCAAGTCGATTGAGCGAAAGCCAAGTAAAGACGCCCTTGACTGGATTCCCAACGCGCAATCCAGTGCCTACATATACCGTGATATACGGGGTGGCCCAACGTTACTAGAACCAGTTGGGGTGGCCAGTGAACGGTTCTTCAGCTCGAGAAGTCGGTTTTTACTAGCAGACGTTGCCTGCGTCGGCCTCGCGAGACGGGGGGGGGGGGGGGGGGGAAGGGGGGGGGAGTTTGCACGAGACGCGCAGTGGGTGTACCGACGTCGGATTTGCGACTAGAGTCAAATGCTCCGCATTTAAAATTGGTTACGGTATAGTATGGTATGAATAGGTTTATTTTGGTCCTGGGGATTAGTCCAAGGCGGATGCTGGCTGCTCCCACGTCGGGACAAAGGCAAAGCCCCTCTGTTGTCATAGGACCTTTAAGAGTGCATAGTGGGTGAGTACCTCGGATTAAGCGACAAGCAAGAGAAGAAGAAGAGGATTTCAGACCCCGGCCAGGGGATTGTATTCGGCTCCCTCGCAAAATTCGGGGCTGCGGTCCCCCTCCACAAGGCAAGTCAGCAGGCTTAATTAAATTTCTCCGAAGAACCGCCGCGAGTCTAAAGTTTCTCGGGCGGGACAAATTCGCGCCCGCTAACACGTCAATCCACGACTGCCCATCATCCTGAAGCCGGATAGCACGGTGTGTCCTTCAAGAGTGGTGCGTCGGTGTCTTCTGCGTAAGGATGATTTTAGGAAAATGTCGTGCTTCCATGCCTTGTCAGCGGAACGTAGGGGGTTATTGTTATCTTCCACTGTGAAGGTCCCATTCTTGTGGAATCTGCACGATGGAAGAGTGGGATCTGTGCGGGTTCCAATCTTCTGACGTGTGACGCCTAGTGCGCTTTCTCCGGGAACCTACTATAGCAGGTTCCCGAAGAAACATCTTTATTGAAAGCTCTCTGGACGCCGCCATAAGCCCCTCTGGGGTATTGCTAACATGCGTGACCCGCCCCTCTCCCCCCCCAAAAAAGAAAGCAGGGCTGAAGGCGTAGCGTCAGCTTTTGCGCTCCCGTATAAAAGCCCAGAAAGGAGAAGATCCTCCTCTTCTTTAAAAAGGGAGATACATAGGGATAAATGAAGCAGATGTCGTTAAGCAGAGCCTTACCGTCTAATCTATGTTTACATTGACGATAGTGTAAATGCACGCCAAGATTTGATGAACGAGTAACTCTGCACAGGCACAAATTGAAGACACGCGCCTGATGGTACAGAGGCATGGCATATTGATAGCGCATGCGCGAGCCAGCCGTCGATTAACTTGCATAAAGAAGAAACAAAATCCCTGACTGATTATCTTTCACTACAGACATTTTCAAAGGCGAGATAAAACGCCTTCATTCTGGGATGGGGCATAAGGGTACAAGACTGACCTGACTGCCTCGGCAGTGCATTTTGCGAGGCGCTCAACTATTCACCGCAGCCCAAAGTCAGTTATGGCGGCGCCCAGAGAACCTTCTGTGAAATGGTCTATAGACCCCCATCTGTGCTTGACAGTTAGCGCTGCATTTACATTTGACTGGTAGGTAACGCTGCGTGCCTGTGCATGACCAGATGAACTTTTGCATCAACTTTTTTTAACCGCACACACAAAAAAGATAGCACGCTATAAATGCCGTCTGACAACACAATGTGCGCACTATGTTCGTGTATGCACACGCCTACCGTTTTTTACCATGAATCCTTACCAACTGCCTCACGTGTGTTTTTTCTTTTCGTTCAGAGCTAAAAGCCAGAAAAAAAAGTCGCCACGAAGACGACCCCGAAGAGCCCAGGGCCACACCCCTGCATTGATTGGCAGCAAAAGTGGCACTTCTGCGTCGTGGCGGGTGAATAAGCGAGGGTGACACCATGCCCCTGCCGCGGCGCGAGAAGACGACGTACAACGACATCCGGCAGCCGGCCACCGAACAGGTGCCGCACATCCCGAGCTCGCCGCCAAATCCGGTGTGCATCCGCCAGTCCGTCCAGAAGTACCGGGACCGCGTGATGCCCGATTGGTTTCAAAAGGTGGGCACTGCTCCCTATTCCCATGGCTGGAAGATTACCCCGCCGTGGTGGTCTAGTGGCTAAGGTACTCGGCTGCGGACCCGCAGGTCGCGGGTTCAAATCCCGGCTGCGGTGGCTGCATTTCCGTTGGAGGCGAAAATGTGTTAGGCCCGTGTGCTCAGATTTGGGTGCACGTTAAAGAACCCCAGGTGGTCGAAATTTCCGGAGCCCTCCACTACGGCGTCTCTCATAATCATATTGTGGTTTTGGGACGTTAAACCCCACATATCAATCAATAGCTGGAAAATTAACATCGCCATGCTGGGCTGCGCGCACTGGTACAAAGGCTGACGTCCAGGTCTCGGTAGTGTATTGTCGAAGAGGGAGGTCGGGGAGGTCAGGCCTATTTAGCGCAGCCCAGAGAAGATTATGGCGGCACCCACGGAGCCGTTAGTGAAAGCACTTTTTCAACGACGGCTTTCTTGGTGCCGCCATTATCTCCTTTGAGCTGTGGTAAGATGCACGACCCTTCCTGCCCTCCACGAAAACGCACTGTCCAAGCAGGGACGCCCAAGATACTATGGCTATCGCGCGATTACCATTGCGCGTGAGCCTTCATATCTCCCGTGCCAAGGTACCAAGAGGAAGAGCTAACCCTATCCATCAAAAGGGTGATAAATGACGGCAGTGGTGGTGGTGGTGGTAGTGGTTAGAAGGAAGAGGAAAAAGGCACCTAATTTCTGTCTGCCTTCAGGCGACACGGCGCAGTGCCTTATAGGGGGTGGGGGGAAGGAAGGATAAAAAGAATAGAAGGAAAATAGATGAAGAAATAGACAGGCAAGCGACGGAAAAAAGAAGGAGATAGGAAAGTGGGGATCCGGTCGAAGCAGTCCAAGGGCGGAGCGCCACAATGCGAGAGCTGCACGGCGTCAGGAGACCGCGGAGGGCGAACCAGTCGGCGGAAGCTACGCTGGCGTCGGAGATCGCGAGGGCACAACCGTCCAGCTTGAAATCCTGCGAGCGAATCTGCAGTAAAGGCCCGACCCCATTCACGCGTTTCGGCTTGTAGACTCGGCGCCGCGCCCTCTTCTTGTGGAAATAGAGGGCGCGCAGTTTCGTGTAGCCGTGCGCCCTCTCTCTCGTCATAACGTCGCTGGTAAGGTATAGAAGCGTTCCATATGCATTTTATTAGGTATAGGTCTATCAGTAGAAATCCGCCGGCGTATGGCCCAATCCACAATGGCCTCATTTTGGACCAATCGGAAATACCGTAACAGCCACCGGGACCAATCGGAGCTCCCATTTGTCCATGCGGCTGTACGGCGGTGCCACGAATTTGTCCGAAATGAAGCAGCTGCGGAATATCTCAATATGTCGGATCGGAGACTATATGCACCGTAGAAGCGAACAGAACGCTCTTACAGAGCGCGTGCGGGTTTCCGAGTTTGCGTGCTCTCTTTGTCTATCAAATGGCCCTTGCGCCGTAAAGCACTACAATCGTCAGTTAGTGTGGCATTGGTACCGACAGTGTCACCGGCGTCACGTCTACCATAAAACCTTTAAAGTTAACGCGCCAAGGATCACGATGCCCTTAATGCTTCGATGTACCATGTCCGGTCATGCTGAGTTACTCCAATTTTGTTTTAAGCAACCTTAATTGTACATTGTATGCATTTGTGCACGAGCTCCCCACCCCTCATAAATGGTGTTCACCCCCCTCCCCAAAGTTCTCACATTTTCCATATATATATATATATATATATATATAACTTGGTATATTTGGTATATTTGGTATATTTGTCGCACGTCAATTAATTAAGCCCGTTTTCGCGCATACACTCTGGATATAGTCACACTGTCCCGGGACCTAATTACTTAGCAGGTCGTTCAAGAAACTCTTTCCAGCTTCTGTGAGAGCAACGGATGCATCGCGCACGCCATCAGTTCCTCGTGAGGAAACATTAAAAAAAAAAAAACTGCCACGGTTTCCGGAGCAGTTGTCTTCGCTTCTATCCAACATCTCGAACTTCCGAAATATTGGAGCGCGCGTGCAAATTTCACGATGCGCAGGCAAATGCGCATTCATATGCTTTCAGTTTAGAGCTCATGTTCTCTACAGCGCGTACGTGACACGCTCGAATCTACACAAAGGGCACGAGCGTTGACCTTCCCCCCCCCCCCCATCCTTAATGTCCCTAGATATTACCCTCTTATAATAAGCCATAGTTTCTGACTGCGCCCCTGACTGGACGTGTGCCTATCAGTCGCGACTCTCGCACTTACGTAGGATTCATTCATGTTGTGTTACTTTCACAAGCGTGGGTCAGCGATTGCGATGGACTCTGTAATGTGCGACTGAAGTCATCGAACACCCACAACTTTCTCAATTTATTTCTGTGTTAATTTACCAAAAAAGGGGACACTATGTACGCTCGATGTCCGTGCAGGTCACGGAGGAGGCTGACAAGTGCCAGAAGCTCAAGAGGGGGCGGGCTCGCTACGCCAAGGACGAAAGCGGCCCATCGGCAGCAGCCAAAGACAAATCCATGGATAAATCCAAGGAGAGCGTACGTGCAATACCTATAGCATACGCTTACTTGACTTTACTGCGTGAGCCAGTGATAGAAACCTTTAGCTTGTCCCTAGAGCACTGCATTTTTCGAAATTCCGGGTTTTTGGAACCGTGAGGGCAAGCATGCGCATGGTTTTTCCATTAGAAAAGGGGGAGGGGAGCAGGCAAGGTTCGCTGCAGCCCTCGCCCCCCCCCCCCCTATCCACCCATTTTTTGAGTCTCAAAGAAAACAACCTTCGCAATCGATAAAAATGTACATGAAGACGTGACAGCCTGTCCTTGGTCCTCGGATTTCCAGGAGTGAAGGAGCTTAGTGAACAGTTATTGGAATACAAGATCAGGGGTCCTATGCCGCTATCGTTGTCCAAAGCCTACATGGTCGTAACCCCGCACTTTAGCTATTGATGTGGCAGGTTTGACTGAGTAAATGCGCGGGTTACAATTAATTGGCGCCCTAATTTTTAATAAAAGGGGGTCTGTTCCATTCACCTGCACCACATGAACCAGTTCACGAAATGCTGCTCATTGCCATTTGTTTCACTGGTGCAGCAATTAATCGTGACCTCTGAGCCACACCATTTGTTTCGAAAGGTGCAACACTGGTTCATGTCTTCATCATCATCATCAGCCTGGCTACGTCCACTGCAGGACAAAGCCCTCTCCCATGCTCCGCAAGTTAACCCGGTCCTGTGCTTGCTGCTGCCAATTTATACCCGCAAACTTCTTAATTTCATCTGCCCACCTAACCTTCTGTCTCCCCCTAACCCGCTTTCCTTCTCTAGGAATCCAGTTAGTTACTCTGTCTTACGGGAATCGAATTAAAGAAACGTTTATTTTCGCAGGCAAAAAATTGGTTAGGGGAGCAGCTTTGATAATTTTGTATGGGAAGAAGCGCGGAATATGATGGGGGGACAGGAATGACAGAACGGATGGCTTCGCTGGTAATGACGTCATGCCGACAAGCTCAAGTTAAGATTTTCTTTAAACCAGAAAGCGCCCCCGTGCGGAGTTGTAGCATATATGCATTTCACCGAACGCGTTTTCGAAGGGCTTGACGACACGTATATACGCGTTGCAGCGCGTAGCTTTTGTGACGCCACGCCGTGCCCTCTCCCTATTGATAGAGAAGGCACGTAGCTTCGCGGAGCCGCACTCCGTCTCTCTCCTTAGGGAGAGGGCACCGCGTCGAAAAGCCGCGCGCTGACACATGCGTACGTGTGGTTAGATAGAGAGAGAGAGAGAGCATGCAGCTACACAAAGTGTGCGCTCGTCGCTCTCCATAAAGGCCTGACCACACGCGTTTATTGCAGCGCGTCAGCGCCAGGCCTTGTGACGCGGCGCCGCACCCTCTCTTTTTGGAGGAGGAGGAAGAGGAGGGCGCGTGACTACGCTAAGCTGCATGCCATGTGAGAGAGAGGTGGTGGTGTGCGTACGTGTGGTTAGAGAAGAGGGCATGCGGCTACACGAAGTGTGCCCCGTCGCTCTCCATAAAGGCCTGACCACACGCGTTTATTGCAGCGCGTCAGCGCGAGGCTTTGTGACGCGGCGCCGCACCCTCTCTTTTTGGAGGAGGAGGAGGGTGCCTGGCTACGCGGAGTTGCATGCCATGTGAGAGAGAGAGTTGGTGGTGGCGCCGCATCAAAAAGGCACGCGCTGACGCGCCGCGATGGGTTCGTGTGGTCAGGCCAGGGAGCGACGCCGCGTCAATAAAGCCATGTCCTGACGCGCTGCAGCGCTTACGTGGGCCTGGCCATGAAATGTTCTGTCTGGAGTTCATATCAACTTGCACAGCATATACAGAAGAACATTCGACTGCTACCATTCCCTAACTTCAGACTTCCCACCTCTTTTTGTTCTTTTTTTTCTTTCTTAAGCGCCGTTACTATGGCCCCACGGGGATCTCGGAGGCCTCTTGCGGTGCCCTTCAGCGCCGGTGGTTTCGGGGCCAGGCAGGGTCGGGTAGCCTGTACCGGTGTCCGCCGCTTAGCTGCTACTACCGGCAGTACGCGCGCGACTCGGGCGTGTGCCAGTCCTTCGTGCCACTGCTGCACACGATGCGCCTTAGCGAGGAGCTCAGGGCGCCTCAGCTGAGCCCCGTGCAACAGCGGAAGAGGCGCCCTCTGCAGTGCGCCGCCCGCGCAATGAGGTAACGAATGCATGGACTGGTATCCGTGTCGATAGGACTCATAGACGTACACATTGCGGAAAGAGACAAGGAGGGGAAAGGGGAGGGTGGGCGAACGCCCCTCTAGTCATACAAGGGAGGGCTAATTCTGCGCCACACCGTTACTTATCAAATTTTCACGCTACCTGTTAATGCACAGGGCTATGCATCCCGCGTATCCAGATAATTTTTGCCGTAAGGGGGGAGGGAGGGGGGTTCTAATCGAAATGGTCATTTTTCATTCTGTATGGCATGGCGAAAAAAATTCTGGGAGGGGGGAAGGGCCCGATGAGGCGCCCCCTGGCTACGCCAATGCGGGGACCAATGGCAGGCCTTCGTGAGAAGCACGTCATAGCATTATTTTTCATGTCGCGGAGCTGGCTTTCTTTCGGAAGTACAGTGTGGGTTAGAAGTGTGGCAGCTTGGGCTAGTTGGTATGACATGACGATAGTTATAGCGTGAGAACAGAACGACGACGCAGAGACAAGAAGAAGTCCTTCGAGTCCTTCTTGTCCCTGCGTCGTCGTTCCGCTCTCGCGTTATAACTATGGTACAGTGTGGGATCGGGCTATTACCATTACTAAATTGACCGGCACAATAAACAGACACAGCTCACATAAAATAGGGAAGGACGAGTGCGGGACTCGCCTTTCGGACTCGACGGACGCTGGCAGGGAGGGGGGGGGGGGGGGCAAGAAGCATGGTCAAGTAAAGCTTCCCTCCCCCACCCTCGTAACGAAGCACCGGTCGCATGCGAATGATAGGACACCTATAGGACAGGATACGACGTGCCACAGGACCGAGCAGGAGCGACATCGTGAACACGTACTATCGCTATAATAGACCAGAGCAGGGCTATCTCGCACCCAGGTGCCTATGCTCCTAGCGCATACTCTCGCACCCAGACGGCCATTTTGTTCCGCACTGCGGCACTTTGAAGTACAATAGCGTCTCCGGCACTTTGAAGTACAATAAAGCGCCGCCTATTCACGCTGCTCCCGCTTTCAAGAACTCGTCCGGGCACCGCTGCGCCGCCTTTGGATGCGAAAACAATCGGCGCAAGAGGAAGGTATATATGCTCAGCGCTGTGAAGATCAGAACATGTCGCGGGAGTCGTTCCTGGTGCGTTGTTTTCAGATTGCGCAGACTTCCAGCCACAACGAAAAACTCCCAAGCATTTCCCCGAGGGTGAACATGGTTAAGTGCGAATACACGGGGTGATGCTATGAGGGGTATTTATTAATTCGCACTATTATATTTATTAATCGCACTATGGTGCCTTTATGGTGTAATGGTTCCTGGGAATCGCAATTTGATCACACGGGGAAGTTTACGTTAACTCACTGGCGAATGCCAACGGATTTTAACTTTACTCCCCCTCACGACCCGCTCTCGACGGGAGACTGAGAGAGAAGGCGGGCGCGCGCGAGAGAGAGAGTGCGCGCGCAGCTGCAGCGAGCGAGGAGAGCGGAGGAGCGAGCGAAGGAGGGGGGGGGGGGGTATAAGGCGCGTTACTGACACCGATATCAGCGTCGCGTCCGTGGCTTATTCGGTAGAGCGTCGCGCTGCGGCCCGCCAAGTCCTCTTTCTTTTAAAGATAGAGAGAAGACTGCGGACGCCGCCGACGGCGGTGGATGGTTTGGGGTCGCTTATAAAGTGTATTCACACCTAAAACGTCGAGCCACGCCGCCAATGCATACCTGCAATCAACAGGAAAGGCTATATGTTAGCCAAGGAAAAGTTGCACTTACTGCGCGTATTCAAGCGTGACGCCAGCTGCTTATTTCGCATAGAAGTATTTCACCTGCAGTATGCCTGTATGGTATGCGGCGCCAAATAATTACCATACTCTTTCGTAGGCTTCATGCAAATGATAGGAGAAATGTAATCGTGAAGAAAAAAATGGACGAAAAAGTAACTTGCTGTTGGCAAACACGCTGCGACCTGCAACCGTTATATTTCCGTGCACTTTTATGTCTTCACATTTACATTACAATCAATATACCCTATATACACCCTTATACCCTATACTTTCCGTGGTATCATTGTCTGTTACTTTTCATTAATAATGCTTCTGATGAGATAGAAGGTCACGATTGCCGCCATCTTGGGGTAGCCAGCGCAGAGAACGTCTGTGACGTCACTCACGTGAAAGGTGCGTGCGGTGACAGCTGTGCGAAGTTAACGCCGGCAAATGCCAATCATTCGCGCGTGTTTTTTTTTTTTTTATGCAGGTAAAATCCGACAGCCAAGACGAGTCGTTGCCAGAGCCAAAGGAAAAAAGATCGACGAGAAGGAAAGGCAAATTGAAGGTTCAGAAAGAAGCGAAAGCTGATAAAGAAGCGAAGGAGAGTGAGGCGGTGGAAGAAAGCAAGTGAATCTATATAAAAAAAAATTGCTCACCCCCCCCCCCCCCAACTCCCCCAAGACCATGTGTGCACTGTCGTCGTCTTCATTCATTCATTCATTCATTCAGTCGTATTCATTCACTCATTAATTCATAATTAATGGATCACTAAATCATTGAAACATAATTCAACACATTTGTTAGTCCGTGCAATAATTGAATAATGAACAATTATTTTGATAACAGTTTATTCATTTATTGAATCCATTCATTCATTCATTACGTATGGTTAACAAGCTGAAGATCACCGCATCACTTTTGGCGCGCGCGTCATAAAGCTTGTCGCTACATAAACGTTTTCGCGCCCAAAATCCTGGTGCGTCGCGAGGTTTTTTTTTACTTGGAAGGGGGTATAGGGGTCAGATTTGGACGACCTCAAGGTCCTCCTCTTCCTGTTATACATAAATGAAAAAAAAAAAAATAAAGGGCGCAATTTGCGCAACATGCCACCAGGTTGAGTCACCGCACAGCTGGTGGATTAGAAGAAGAAGAGGAAAACTTGTTGGAAGTTGGCGCGTGACGGCTCTTCGAGATGAAAGTTTGTTCACGCCACACGGCAAACCGTGTGGCGTGAAAGCACGGAGGCTTCTGGCCTCCCCTATTCACCAAAAGGGGTGAGGGGGATCAAACTCTTCCCCATGCATTGACTGAATGAGGATATGGGACGCTGTGATGAACCTTCACCTAAGGCGCAAAAATAAAGGGGACCTTCACTTTCCCCCTTTCCTTCTTTAAGGGAAGCCCTGCGCAGGCTATAATAATGTGTATACCTGTTTGTTTGTTTTTTATGTTTTTGTTGTGAGGGTTTTCGATAGGCCGGTCAGTGGCACATATTCATTTCGTTACGATAGTATTGGCCCTCATTTCAGTGAACCAGTGACAAGTAGTGGGATTTACGCAGTTTCTCTCTCTCATACCCGTTCACGAATCGTGATACAGCATACAGCTTAAGGCTATAGCTAGCTTGAACCACTTTGCTGTTAACCTAAGAAAGGAAATACGTGCTATCGTATGCGTATGTGGACACCTTCGACCGCTCATGACAGACGGGAGACGTACCCGAAAACGTGTCGAGCAAACCTCAGTATGTGCCTGCACGATACATTTAGTTTCACACTGCAATGACGTCACTGCATGCATAAGCAACTGAAATTACACACTCGCCACTTTTCGTGTGCAGCCATGTCTCTGAGTGTGTGAACGTTCGGTACGCATGTTGCAAGCCGTGAACTTCGAATGAAACCTCTCAAAATCTTTCTTATCAACTCACGAAGCCATCGTTCGTTGCTTATCGCCGTTCGAGTGTCACTTGTGCAATAGTGCCTACGGCGCAATACTCGCGATGCGATAATTTAAAATCGAGGCGGGGCATTCTCTATAATCACGAATCGACAGCCGGAGCGGCGAGCCAGGCGATAAACGAGGCTCACATCTCCGTGGTTATCAATAAAGCTTGCTATGTAGCTATGCCGCAGCGATGATTTAAAATCGAAGCAGGGCATATGACGTAACGAAAACCATGAAGTATGTGGATAAGCGTTGCCCAAAGTAAATAAAAAGATCCCTAGATGATTTCCTCAAAGAAAAAAAAAAACAGATGGTGAAGATAGCATTGGCTCCAGAGACTGCTATGATAGCGCCTGTCGTGTCTGGGCACCGGGAAGTCACTAGTCGGCCACAGTGAAGCGATCAAGAAGGGTGCGTATTACTTCGCCCTGTTTATTAATTTTGTCGGGCCCTGATACAGTGTTTAATTACGTCAAACTGAGATGGCCGTGTCGCAAAACGGAAAGCGTGAATCGCGCAGTGTCATATTGAGACGACCCGCATGCTTGCTAGTGTGACAGGCCCCGCCACGGTGGTCTAGTGGCTAAGGTACTCGGCTGCTGACCCGCAGGTCGCGGGATCGAATCCCGGCTGTGGCGGCTGCATTTCCGATGGAGGCGGAAATGTTGTAGGCCCGTGTACTCAGATTTGGGTGCGCGTTAAAGAACCCCAGGTGGCCAAAATTTCCGGAGCCCTCCGCTACGGCGTCTCTCATAATCAAATAGTGGTTTTGGGACGTTAAACCCCACAAAATCAATCAATGATAGTGTGACAGAGCTAAGTTCGACGAGTTACACTTGTCCTGGAGAGCCGATTATGTCGGTTTCGTCTGTATGTCGGTAGCTGCGTTGGCAGCGTATCCAAGACTCCGCAGTGATTTCCAAATGCTCTTTGGTGTCGCCACCGCGTGCATATCGGATAGGACGACGGTCGTGCGGAAGCGCTAACCATTTCTGAACGTCGGCAAGAAGAAAGGAATGACTCCGTTTTACGCCAGGCAATGTTTGCCGTTGAACTGTGTTTATTTCTTGTTTACCGGTGATGGCGCTCGTAAAGGAGGAGGAGGAAGCAACAAAAGGGAGAAGGCAGGGAGGTTAACCAGAAAGACATTCGGTTGGCTACCCTACACTGGGGGATTAGGGAAGGGGACAAGAAAGACGAGAAAGAGGGAAGAGAGGGAAAAGAAAAAAAGGGTGGGGGAGAGACTGACAGTAATTTCACTGCAGCGTGTAGAACTCTACCGCATGTCAGATGCGTTCACACAAGCCCGTCTTTCTCGGGAAACACAGCAGGGCTTTCACTGCCTTGTGGGCTGTCGAGGCATGTGGACGTTGCTGTGATAGCACCTGCACAGAAAGAGGCCGATCATCCAGTCGCCGCATTGCGTTGGCAAGTACTATAGAAATGCAAATTGGCAGGGCCGTAACTGTGGGTGTGTCGAGGGGGGCTCTGACATCCCCTGAAATTTTTTTTTTCACGTTTGACGTTTTCTGGCGATAACTAATAATGCACTTGCACGCCATAACATCGAACACCAGTTTTACATGTAAACACGTACACCCCCCCCCCCCCCCCCGAAAAATTCCTAGGTACGTATGGCCCTGCAAATTGGTACTTGACCGTACAGGCGAACGCGCGGGGAGGGGGGGGGGGGGGGGCAAGAAGGAGGCACGAAGCCAGCCCCATACATTGATATTTTTATTTTTTTATTTATTTACAGAATACTGCAGGCCCATTTAAGGGCCCCAGCAGGAGGGGCAAGATCATAGCATGGCACACAGGCGTAAAACAGCAAGAACAATAAAAAGATACATCATATACAAGAGATATAAAAAGATAGGTCATGGTTAAATACGCTCAAGTGCCTCCACAGAGCCGGTTAACGATTGAGGTAGGCAGTTCCAATCGTTTATGGTTCGAGGAAAGAACGAGTATTTGAAAATGTTTGTTCTGGCGAAATACGGTGTTAATGAATGAGTTTGTCGATGCCGGGTTGGTCGTGTCGTAAGCGGTTTCAGATTCAAATCACGGTTTACTGACAACTTGTTGTTATTCAAAAGAAAAAGAAATTTAAGCCTGTGAGTTTTACGACGTTTTTCAAGTGTGGGTATACTGTTTTCTTTCATAAGGTTTGTGGGGGAATCAGTTCTTCGGTACTTGGAGTAAATAAAACGGACCGCTTGGCGTTGGATTAGTTCGAGAGACTCAATGTTTCTTTTTGTGTATGGGTCCCAGACGATTGAGGCATATTCCAATGAGGGGCGTATAACAGTCAAATAAGTTAGTTTTTTTTTTTTTACAGTAGAAAGAGCATGCTTTAGTCTGTGTCTCAAAAGACCAAGTTTGCGAAAAGACGACGCGCAAATATTAGAGATGTGCTTATTCCAGCTGAGGTCGTTGGTTAGAGTGACACCAAGGTACTTACACTCAACAACCTGAGCTAGTGTCTGGGCACCGGATTGATATGTAAATGGCAAAATATTTTTTTGTTGGTTACTTGCATAAAGACGGTTTTGTCTGAGTTTAACCTCATCTTCCATTGCTCGCACCATGCAAAGATATTTTGGAAGTTAGTGTTTAGTAAGACCTGGTCGTCATAGGAAGTTATTTCATTAAACAGCACACAATCATCAGCAAACAGTCTGATCTGAACCAGCGAGGAAACAGTATCAACAATGTCACTAATATAAATTAAATATAATAAAAGCCCAAGTACACTCCCTTGGGGAACCCCAGAAGTTACGGTGAGCGGAAATCCAGAAAATTATAAATTCTGGAAGGCCAATCGATTCCAGTTTTTGAATAAGCTTATCATGAGGAACAAGATCGAATGTCTTCGAGAAATCCAAAAATATGACATCAACTTGACTTGCCTTATCTAAAATTTGTGAAAAAACTGTGCACAACAGAGATTAACTGCGTTTCTGTGGAAAACCCTTTCCTGAAACCACGCTGAACATCCGAAAGTATGTTATTTTCATTAAGAAACGTTATAATAAATTTAGCTATAATATGTTCAAGCACTTTGCAAGACGAGGACATTATAGAAATTGGACGATAGTTTGGCACCAAATCTTTGTCACTCTTTTTGTGCACTGGAGCAATGCGTCCCATTTTCCAGTCACGAGGCAAGCGACCGGAACGGATGGAAGCGCTGAAAATGATTATAAGAAATTCCGATAGCATCTCGGCATATCGTCGTAAAGAAGTGTTGGGAATTTGATCAGGACCGGTTGAAGTTTGTTTTCAAATTCAGAATATGATTGGGGGGGGGGGAAGGCGCTGCTCCGAACCTTTGGTTTTAGTGAAATTCAAAGCCAACGAATTGGCTTTCCATCTCACTCAGTCGGGCGGCATGCACTCTAAAATTAATTTAGGTATGTTCTAGGCTATATTTGTCCTTGATATTTCGTAGATGTTGTTTATGTCTCTAAACAAATCTATCTCATTATCTCGTCTTCGAAATTTTGTGTCCGTGCTCTTTTAATGCATCACATGACTTTTTTTTTGCTAATTTTGCATGTACAGCATCGGTTTCAACTCTTCGAGCGAGCCGGGTTCGAATCCCGGCTGCGGCGGCTGCATTTTCGATGGAGGCGGAAATGTTGTAGGCCCGTGTACTCAGATTTGGGTGCACGTTAATGAACCTCAGGTGGTCGAAATTTCCGGAGCCCTCCCCTATACGGCGTCTCTCATATTCATCAGTGGTTTTGGGACGTTAAACCCCACATATCAATCAATCAATCATCAATCTTCGAGCGAGTCATGGCGCACGCTCTTGGCATTCAATGGGTACCATGTGCACCGATGCCCAGGGGTTTATCAGCTGGCCAAAGTCATCATCAATTCTATTGCTTGTTCCTTGTGACCCGCAATCAAGTCACGTCGATGCAGGGAGCCGAATGTCTGCTGCAGGGTGCCGCTGAAGTGCATCCACTGCAACAAAACAGGCCACGAGTTGTGTGAGTGCATCAAATTCCTTCGCCTACCTTCCCACCGTGGACCAGGACTGCTTTAGGCCATCGAAACGTGTGAAGCAGCGCACAGAAACAAAACATGAAAGGAAGAATGCGGCCACCACTACACTTGCAGCTAAGTGCTTTTGAAGGAAAAGAGAGGAGGGGTAGCACACCTGTGCACAAGGGCTCTTCGTGCAACAACTTTCACTTTTCTTAAGCACTGTTACGAGCAAAAGTCATTGTTGCATATGGTGCACTTGTCGGTATATATATTCTAAAAGAATATACTATAGCAGCAGGTGCAGTAGTTGTCCTGTTGAATCGTATTAATCCTCTCGTGTATTTTTCTGTGCACTGCTTCACATGTTAAGATGCTCTATCAGCTGTTCGGTGAACTTGCAACCTCACTAAACCTTGGTGAATGTTGCCTACCATCGAATGATTTTTTTGATGGCTACTCATGTGTTATACGGCTGGTTGCGAATGCTCAGAGGGGACTTCGTGGTTGCCTTGCCTGGCCAGGAAATCTCCCTTCTTGCACGGTGAGAAGGAGACAACCGATAAAGCATAGCGAAAGAAAGAGGGAAACGAGCCAAGGCTTATTATCAAATACGTGTAGCTTCACTATTGTGGCCCCATTTCGAAAAATTTTCGTGGCTACGCGCACTGCAACGCAACTGAATTTTGACATCTGGGTGGTTTAGGAGTATACCTCAACACCAAACCTGATTTACAGGACCTTTTTCTAGGGAAAAAAATTAATAAAACTGACGACTTCTTTTTAATTTTGATGCGAGCAGATGTTTTCAGGTGTGTGCTCAAAGTGCATTGTGTTAAATCATCTTGGCCGTACAAGGGCGTATCCAGAAATTTTTTTTTTTGGGGGGGGGGGGATGTTCGCACCAACCAGATGGGAGGGGGGGGCACAGGTATTGGCTTTTTTCTATGACGTCACTACCGGTGGTAGTTTAAACAGATGGTGTACATGTATATCACGCAATGAGATTCCCCCTCTCCCCATTCATATGGTTGTGAAGAGAGTAAGTACCGTAAGAATGATTGATCAATCATTTGGGGTTTAACGTCCCAAAACCACCATATGATTATGAGGAACGCCGTACTGGAGGGCTGCTGAAATTTCGACCACCTGGGGTTCTTTAACGTGCACCTAAATCTGAGCACACGGGCTTACATTTTCGCCTCCATCGAAAATGCTGCCGCCGCAGCCGGCATTCGATCCCGCGACCTTAGCCACCTTAGCCACCATTGCGACCTTAGCGACCCACCAGAGCGACCTGGTGAACTTAGCCACCAGAGCACCGCGGCGGGGCAGTACTGTAAAAGTATACTGTAAAATAGAGTAAACGACAGGTACAGGGACCGTTTAGAGCAACGGCCTCTCATCGCACCATTGAATGGACGTAATTATAGTCTTCAAAAACGCACTATTGCGATGACCTACCTGATCGGAGAAGACATCGTTAGTCGTTAATCTCTGTTAAGCGTAGATCGTGTAGTCCTAGCCGGGGCGAAGTGCGTTTCATAGGTTCAGGACGGTTTCGCTTACAACGAGGAATGAGAGGTATACACACGGAGAATTTTTTGGTGCATTTATAATTAAATTTTGTTTTTTTTTACTTTGCTGAACGAATTTCTCACTGTCAATGTCTGTGACTGCATGCCTATGGAAATTACTTTATGTTGATCTCTATATGTCAAGTAGCCCTGACGCAATGGTAGCTTTTAGTCAACACTTTTTTATACACTGCGCGAACCCAAGCATGCTTGCGATGCGCAATAGGTATTTTTTTTGTAATATATGCTGCAAGTTAGCAACACAATTTTGCATCCGTCAATTTTTGGGCAGACTTTCAGTTTCACTGTGACTTCTGATAGCAATGAAGTACTCCAATAATATAGGTTTCTTCGTGCAATCTGCGACGGAAAAATAATCATTCATGTGAAATGTTCACTTGGTCTCAATCGAAAGTGCACGTGCGACCGGATTATACCTACTCACATAAAAATAGCTTGTTTGCTGCGTATATGGGCTAAAACACTTAGATACGCACAAAAAACGCAGAATCTTCTCGTTTTTTTTTTCTTAGCGTTCGTCACTCGGTTCCCTGAAATGATAGCGTTGCGGCAAAATGTCTTCCGCTGTTTGCAAGCGTGCAGCCGACATTTCTTTTTACGTCAACAAATTCAGAACTGTACAGAGTATTTCACCGCGCGCAGCGTACGTGCATTCATGTTTGCAGCGCTTACACCGGCACGAGCAGCCTCGCACCACACAAAATCTCGAGTCATCGGTTCAATATAGTGATAAAGAAATGAACTCCGGCCTTCTTCAGAGCTTAGTGCACCGTAATCAATCTATCACAACGCGTGAACGCCAACGAGAACTGCCAGCGCACGTAACACGAGTTTACTTACGCGGTACAGTGCGCCGTCCATGCCTGTTTGTTGTCTGTTTCGGGTATTCTGATGCGAGCCGCTGGAATTTCACTGCTGCCATCAACTCCTTCGAGTTCATTCACGTTTGTTGTATTTCATCACAACGCGACACAAACTACCAGCCTTCTATGTGGGGGGGGGGGCAATCACAAACGTGAGACGTCTCGCGCACACAGTGAGATACTGAGAGAGCGTGACCTTATCGGCACTTGAAGGGAAGCGGAGAAAATTTATACCAGCGAATATTTCCGCCAGGCGAGAAACGAGTGCTATATAGTGTTTAAGGAGGAACGTCACCAGCCGACATGTATCGTCGCTAAAGTTCCCGTTTCTCGCATTCAGGGTCCCCGCCCGAACTTTGCTGAGCGCGTTGCTTCCTATAGCAATGTGAAGGCACCCCCTTGAAATAAGCTGCCTACACGTATTGCTGGGTAGCTCGTGTCCTGCAGGTTGATCAGCACCCTTCTATGAGACTCGATGGTCGTGCCGAAACGTTGTACGGTATAACGCTTGATGATTATTCCCCTAAAGGCGACGCTGCTCCCAGTGCACACTTGACAACTGGCGAAAATGAGGATGCCGCTTGTCCCAGGTAGGCAGCTTCATCGAAGTAACGTGCCAGTGGCTGTAGCGTTGAAGAGCACTTTAGGCTTTCAGTATTGCCAGCCTTTTCTCGACTATTCTATAGACCAGTTTAATGGGCGCTTTAAAAGGCATCGGTACACCTTGACGATCATTTCTTCCCTTCTGCCACAGAATATTCCCGAATCTTCCACTCTTACCACTGCCGAGAAGTTTGCTGACGTGTACTCGATCCATTATCGCAACTTCGGCGTTGCAAGGGGAGTTAGCAGTATGGGCTGCGAAATTGGAAGCTAGAGAAGCCAGAAACGCTGAGAATATCTGCGATGCAAGTGGTTGCCGATTTCCCAGAGGTATACTTCCTAAGCGTGCACCATCATCTAAAGATTCTGGCAACTCTGCCGATGAGCACAGCTGAAGCAGAACGCTCTTTTTCGTCGCTGAGACGCTTAAAGTTGTACCTGAGAGCTACAACAGAAAATCTGACATCGCTCTCTGAACATCCACCGTGAAATACAAGTATCCCGGACGACATTCTCTCTGTTCTTTACCGGGAACGTAGACAGCTTCAGCCAAATGTGTGTGTATACTATGAACCATGGCATAGGCGCTTGCTAAAAATCAAGGAAGAAAGTTAACTGAAGTTATACTTGGGTTGAGATTTTCTGAACAACAGCAAAAACATGATTGTTATTGATCAATTGATAGGGTTTAGCATCCCAAAACCACAATATGATTACGAAAGACGCCGTATAGTTGGGTGCTCCGGAAGTTTTACCGCTTTGGTGCTCTAACATGCACCTAACTCAAAGTGCAAAGGCTTCAAGCATTTTCGCCTACATCGAAAATACGACAAGTATTTGATCCCGCTATACCTGCGGGTCAGCAATAGCCACCAGACCACCCTGGTGGGTAGTAAAAAAGACGCGTTTTTGGAATCAGTATGCACTACTATAGTAGAGACATATGGCTGAACATTGCTTCGACAGCATGACAGAGTGGTTCCGTTCTCTCTCGTTGCCTACTCCTTCCTTTTCAGTGGCACCTTTCACTTGCAGACGTGGTTCGTGGATACGAAAGGTGTGAACGGCAATGCAACAACCCAAATTTGCATGGGACAATTCTCGCAAATTTTGGGTAACAAATGGGGAATATAATATGACATGTAATGCCCAGCATAATCTTCGTGTCAATTGAAAAAAGATAATCAACGGCATTCCGCTATATAATGCGTCTGTTTGCTGCGTGATACGTTGCTTGCACAGAGTTTCTTTCGTTTCTTGCAGAAGATTATGGTTACTATGTATATTGCTCGTAATTAATTTTACGTGATAATATGCCCACTCATGTTTCTGCATTCTGTGCGCTCCTTGTCGTGCGTCATGTCGCTAGTTGCAGAAAGCACTCGGTGTGCCCTTCTAGTCATGTCAATGTAAAGTCATGTCAATGTAAAGACAGATGAAGCGAATCAATATATATAATTTGTCGTATATTTTTTCAGCTTTATGTTCCGTATTCTTGCGCTGTTTGCCACAGGGCTGAACAATAAATCTTGTGCTCTCTACAGCTGCCCACACTGCATATCTCATTACGCTGCTTTAGGTTTATGACTGCCATATTTTTATTTATAAGCCCAAGTTACATGATGAGTATTTTAGTAGGTCTTTCTAAGGCTGTGATTGGCCTGCACGTTTGCCTGTGTTGCTCCTTCGACACTAGACAGCACTTAGGAGTGCCTTTAGCTGTTAGGGCGTCTTATAGGGCGTCTTAAGGTCGAGCTCAATCCGGCGTGCGGCGTGACCACCTTTACAGCGCATGCCCGCCCCCTTCTCTCGCCTCGCAACGTCGACACAGCGTCCGCAAGCCTATGCTCGCTTACCCTCTCTCTCCTCTAGGCATCCCTCCCAACAGCGTTTGCACCCCCATTGTGCCTGCGCGTCCCCTTTCTCTTCTCTCCTATGCTCCCCCTCTCTCGCCTAGCAACGTCGACGTAGGCAGCGTCTGCTAGCCAGTTTCTTGAATGAAAAAAAAAAAAAAAACTACTGCTCGTGCTGCACAACCGGTCAATGTTCAATGGATTGACCTCGAATGTAGTGCTGGTGAGAGATTTCTACTGTGTTGTTGAACAGTAAAAATTCGCAGCGTGTGCTTTAACTAAACGTGGAGTGTGGAAATACTAAACTGTTAAGTGTTCCTTCTTTGTGATGTCCTTTTTCTATTTTAGCGAAATTTTATCCACTGACCTCCATCTAGGAAATATAAAGTTGGACGATCATAATGTTACGTACGAATGGAATAGATGCAGAGCTATTTAATGAAGTGAATAAATAAAGTTGAATTCTGTTATTTCCTCATTATTTATTCGATCTTGATCGTCCTCGCTGAGGCGGCCGCCGAGCACACACCACCTGCTAGCGCCGTAGTCGGCACAGACACCGGACATCCCCTTTTGTGGAAAAACTATCTAATAAAGTCCTTGAACTTCCACGGTGTCTCCCTTTTTCGCGTGCTATTTCTGATGCACGCTTGACATCCAGACAGGCTGGGTGAAACTTGCACAGTATACTGTCAGCTGTCTGATGCGAGAGGTCCAGCAAAGTTCACACTTTCACGATCTTCCACTCTTGATGTTCCAGGATGCGACAGGTCACTCATGGCTGTTGCAGAAGATGTTTAGATGCCGATGACCAATTCACGATGGCAGAGGTGCCGGATCTCACTTTGCTGACAGCTGCAGGGTGAACAACGGCTAACTGGGACACGTTCCAAACGCGCCCGTTTTCCAAGAGCATGATGTAAGAGTAGATGATGACACATGCGCCCGGCGCCGCGTCCATGGCGTGTTCGCCGTCTTGGCTGTTTCCGTTTGATGCGACAGATGGCGCTCGCAGAGAGTGGGTCTGCGAGCCAGGGGGCGGCACACTAGGCACGTGCACCGCTCCCGAAAATTTTTTTCGCCATGGCATAAAGGGCGAAAAAATTGCCATTTTAAGGGAGTGCTCCTCCCGAAATCAAGGTGATTTGTTAGGCTGCCTTCTTCAGTTTTAGTAGAGTAGTGCTGGCTATACGGATGCACCTAGTTTCTGTGGCACATACCTCATAGGCCAGCAGGACAGTCACCTCGGGGTCTGAACTCGGCTTATGGCTGCCTTCAGCCGCATCGCTGTTAATTGGAAGGACACATGTGGCCGCTGCCTGCGTGTTATATCCCAACTAACCCATGTCTGACCTTCAAGCCACAGCGGCGGCTCGCGCCTGTCGATGTGGCGAATAGCTCTCTCATCAGACGATCTATAGAGGGGAGCGTGTGGCACGAAACAACGTATCTTGCCTTCATCGCCACAATACAAGTTATTAATACAGGTCATAGTCTGGAGATGAGGCAAGCAGCAGGATATGAAAAGTTAGATTCAAAGTATTGCATCCACCAGAACCACGACCGAATCTACAAAAATAGATGAAAAGGAGACAAACGGCTTGACGACGGGAAGTCTTATAGGTTGATGTGTAATCGGTCATCTGAGGGCTCGAGTTGATCTCACGGAATATCCTATTCCGGTAAGGATGTGTGCACATTGAGGCCGACAAAAATGTCGCGGAGATAGGACAGGCGCATGCACGGTTTACTCAGTTGTGTATGAGGGCAGGAAACATATACATGCACTGGGTGTCGAGGAGGTAATGCGGTGGTCGGGAAAAGAGGGAGCTGATTCAACGCATCCTTATACAAAAGAAGGCTCTCTGTGATGGTCTATAAGCACATACTTTACAAAAAGCAATGTTACCATTGTATTTATGGGATTATAACGTTGCTATCATCGACGCAATGAGTTCTTTCGTTTTGCTTATTTTCAAGAATCTCATCGCAATGGCGCCCAACCTCCAGGGGGATTGGTGCCCATGGTCACAATGGCGTGCCCCAATATCACCTTCTTCCCCTTCGGGACATGGACGTGATGGGTCGTCTCGTATATGTTTTTCTAAGTTTGTGATCCCCCCGCAGCCATCATTCACATGACAGTGAAGAATTCATAGGCTTTTAGATGCGCATCGCTTAGATTTCGCAGTTGTCAATGTCGGAATATTCAACCTTGGTGCAGGGGCTTCGATGCGGTACGGTTTCGGCACGGTAGGCAAGATCTTCACGTTTGCGATGCTTTTGCTCTTTGTCAACTTCACGGTGCCTGCCTTCCGTCGAACTTTATCGTGGCTTTGATCCAGGTTGCTGAAGTTGAGACTCTCAGCGGTTACAACTTGTGCGACAGCATGCACAAATTTTTAGGGGTCATTTCGGACAGACGTCTGTCTTGAACTCTACAGATAAAATCATTAGAGGAAAAAGTCAACTTCCTAATCAATATTTTACGTCGACTGACCGGAGTGAGATGGGGTAGTTCATGTTATTCTTTATTGCGTGTACATTCAGCAATCGTTAGACGAAGAATAGATATATACTCTGCACCAGTTATACGTGGGATATCCCGTAACTTAGAGAACAGGATCCAAAGATTGGTGGCCAGAATTAAGCCTACGTATATGTCTTGGATTCCCAGAGAAGGCAAGCGGGTTAGGGGGAGACAGAAGGTTAGGTGGGCAGATGAGATTAGGAAGTTTGTGGGTATAAATTGGCAGCAGCAAGCACAGGACCGGGTTAACTGGCGGAACATGGGAGAGGCCTTTGTCCTGCAGTGGACGTAGTCAGGCTGATGATGATGATGATATGTCTTGGTGCACCGCGAGCGTCTGCCGGTATACATTAGTAATTGCGGAGTCTCGTCAACCGACTTTCCATGCTCTCAGATTTACGGAAACTTGGCGGCATTATTTTCGGTTGGCAACTCAACACGCGAATCATCCCCTATAGCGAGCTATGCAGGAGAGATCATCTGCACGAATACATAAAACTATAGTAGAATGCAAGAGTTTACTGCCTACGCACGAATACTGGACTCCCTGTGCATCCCATCCACCATGGCGACTCTCTATTCCGGATATTGCAACTTCAATTCCGGGATTAACTTGCAGCAATGGTCTGCCTATTTTGCAACGAAGCAATTAGCTTTATGGCATCTTTACACCTAATATGAAGACTGTTTCCCGTGTACACCGACAGATCGTGTCTGAATCTAAGCTCTATACGTCGGCATTCTTTGTACCTGCGTACCAAGCGAAAAAAAAAAAAAAAGCTTTTAAGCTCAGCCATTTCACAACATCAACAACGGCAGAGCTTTATGCAATACTCTGTGTTTTACGCTTCATACGTTTACATCCAGGTCACCTTCGATGGGTATAGTTATCAGTGACTCCCAGTCCTCATTAGTTTGTTTAAAGAGAATCAGCTTGGGCAACAAAGCTATATGCTCGCATATGAAATACAGAAGACTCACGCTATAGTGAAATATTTAAACCGCATCATAATGTTCCAGTGGGTACCCAGCCACTGTGAAATCACAGGAAACGACATAGCTGATCGCATGGCACATGCAGCGCATCAGGAGAATAGTACATCACTGCTATCTCTGCCGATCAGCAATGCACGTTGTCTAATAAATAAGCAGAGTGGTTCAATTGTCCAAGAAAACCTGGTTCGAAAATGGAGCGCAAAACTCCCATTTATGTAGCATTGATGCCGGCATAGAATTTGATACTCCTTTAAAGGTTCGCTGATCGGTAGAAACATTCATCCATAGGCTTCGACTTGGTACGGCCTGCACGATAGCCTTTCACATAGAATAAGGAAAGCTGCCAGTGCTACCTGCTCATGTGGAGAAGCTCAGGTCCTCTTTGCTTTCTTCCAATATGCAACACAGTTACTTCCATTAATATCTCCTATGCTTTCCTTGCAATTATTGTCTGTTAGTTATCATTTATAGGTGCTCATATATTGGTTTTGGGACGTTGAATCCCACCAATGATGTTAAGTGCACAGACATTCTGTCCCTTGCGGCACGTGGCTGCTAAGGCCTCCTCTGAGAAGTGAGGTTGACGACTTAGAAGGCAATGTGGGCGTGGCCCAACTGTGTTCTACTATTCAATGCGAAGCTCAAAGGTACCCCTAATTTTTTCATGGTATATAAAAAAAAACAACGTTGGACGGGCACCAAAGAGAAAAAATATATATATTTTCTCACATCAGTACATTACTCTTTCGCTATTCAAAAATCACAATAATTACCGCGAGAAGTCACTTGAAAAGCGCGAAAACACGCCAACAAATGGGGGGGGGGGGCGGCAGTGTGCAGCTAGGTGCAGCCATCTACAAATTCTCGCTTCAATCGGCTTGTTGTGATAGATTTTGACGGCGCCCGCTCGGGTATCCGTCGTTTCTGATCATGTAAAGACTAGTGCATTCTCTATCGAGAGGGCCATAGACTTGACGGACTAAGTTTCAGGAAAGTTGGTCGAGCCAATGCCTTGATAACTACGGGAAATATGCGCGATATGAACTTCGTGATTTCACCTGCGCGAGATTTAGAAATGAAACTTTACTTTTCTCCTTTAGAGTTGTGATGGTGAAAATTACTCAAGATTTTTGAGAGCGAAACGTCAATTGAAAATCATTAAGTTTCACTTCAGTGTCCCTTTAACACATGGGACGAAGGAAGGAGTGAAAGAGACAATCAACGCTGATTGTGTTTGTCAATTCTTTCCCGTCGAATACCAGCTGCGGCGGTCGCAATTTTTGATGCAGGCTCGAGCCCCGTGCACTTGAACCCCAGGTTGTCCAAATTTCTTATGGCTAAAGCCACCGTTTTACCGAGGCGGAAAAAAAAGATGAGAGAGTTTGGTGACCTCTGCTATGATAGGAGCAGATTTTCAAGAAGTTTCGATTGGAGGTTGTTTTTTGTTCTCCACGCTTTGTTCACTCAGTGCACGTGATACGTAACGGAAGTGATTTCACGCTGTTATGCGCTCAGAAATGACTCCTTCCCAATAGAAGGTCTCACTGTTCTATAAACACTCATCTCACGTGGCTAATGTGATTCCAGCCGACTTGTTTCGGTCGCACGCATCCATCGCATTTGTATGCCGCAACACCATCAATGCGACGGTTGTGCGGTAGGGACGCGTCGGTATCATCGATTATCCGTTGTCGCGGGCTTCACTTTTCGGCCTCGTATACCTTATTAGTTTCTTTTTTTTTTTTGGGGGGGGGGTAGGGGGAAGAAGGGGGGGGGCTTTGTGCCTCCTTTCACCTCCGCTGCACGAATTCTAGGAGCACGCTTAAATCGGGTCGACGGCCCGCTAGGAGTCATAACATTGGAAACGGTTGCTAGGCAACGAACCGGCATTCGTGTGTACGTTGTTCGCAGTCGTGTCGCGGCGACGACGAAATGTGCGGGCTATAGTGTCGCCACAGTGAGCTCACGTCTGAGTCAAATTGATCGCTTCGGCCGAGTGCTCCGGCGGAACGACTATCTTTTCAGATGCCTCGCGAAGGCGCGCCGCGTGTCTCTTTTCTTGGCATTCACGTACGGTGGCGCCACTGGCGCACGGCGTCCATCAAAAACCTGTCCATCACTCCGTTCCCCGTGCACTGTCCTAATTTGATCGCTGCCCCCACCCTCCTTCTCCTGCATTTAGCAGCCGCGCTACGCTCTCTCGACTGACACACACAACGCGTAGGCTAGTCTGCAACTCCGTTGCGTTTGTGCGCTAAATGGCCGCCTGTTCGCGCTGTTGTCGGAAGCGGAACGAAACAAAAACAAAAACTTTTGATTTGAGTCGCCAACGATGCTTCGGACTGTGACCAATTGGCGGCGAGAACCGGTCTCCCCCTTCTTCGACGCCGTGCGTGACGTCACGGGTCTCTCTCCCGAAATGAGCCAATCGCGGGGTTATCAATGCTAGCGCCGCTCCGCGGTGTTCCGCGACGCAATCGTGGCCGCACGTGGGAGTAGGTGTACTTGTATTGCGCGCGGCAAGCCGCTACCTGGCGGAGCAGGCGCGTCATCGGAGATTTTTTTTTGGTTTCGATTGCGCAGCAGCGATGGTGTTACAGGAAGCCGGTCGGGCGGACTTGAGTTTCGCCACGAGCGTCTCTTTTCCGGTATCTTGTGCGATCCCAGCGGCAGGTGTTATCCCGTGCCAGGCTGCAATGAACGTAACGGCCAGGTACTGTTTCGCTGTAGTCCCACCGAGTGGCGGTGTCGTCTGCCTACCGAGTTTTCCTCCCAGAACTTCTGCTTTTCCTGCCCAGTGTCGTCTGCTACGTTGCAAGCAGACGTCGTCCAGAAGGAAGGAGCAACGATGCGGCCGCTACCTCTTCGGCACACCAGGTAAGCGATGAAAAGGACGATCGTTGCATCGATAGCGGGGGGACGCCCTTCTCAGTGCTCCCCCACTCCCTCCCCCCACACTTCCTCTTAATTCCGATGCGGCACACATCGTGTTACTCGTTCATTAAGCCAGCGGCGGCGCGGCGTGCATCACCCGACTACGCGAAGTCAGCTGCCGCTGCATGCTATCTCATGTATTATGCGCGCCGTCTGCTACACGCAGCTAAAGCCGGCAGTGTAGGAAGGGAGCGGGGAGGAAGAGAAACAGTGGGCGACGTAAATTAAACAAGAGATGACAAAGAAACGACCCGATAAAGGTAGTAAAATTGCCCGGATGTCCGGCCGACCGCCGCCTCCCCCCGCGTCTACGCCACCTGGTTTTTTCGTAGCGCCGTGCTGAGAGTTTCGCAGCGGTGGAGGGGAAGCACTCGCTTGTTGTGTGAGCAAGCGTGGCATCGCGGCGACAGTGGCACAAACAGCGCGGGCAGTACATAGCAGACGAACAACTGCCGCTCGATGCAGACGGCAGAGTGCCCGTACATAGCAGACGGATAAGCAGCACAGCTTTTGCCTTGCCGGCAGCAGACGTTTCGCATCAGTGCCGCCTTTGACGGTTGTTGAGAGAGAGAGAGGAGTTCACCTTTGTTTATTCCTCTTCGCTTTTTTCTCTTGTCATTGGTGGGAGAGGGTGTGTCGCTTAACGTCGCTGCGACCGTGCGCGTTAAGCGGAAGTGCTTACAAAGCGGAGTTGCGCTCGTAAGCCGTGACGGGTCGTGAGATAATGTGGACACCGCTGTGGCTCGAGCAGGTAACACACTTCTGCCGCCTCTCTGCCCTGGGAAGGGGGGGTCGGCAGTCATGAAAGCGTAATGGATGTGTCAGCGACCTCTTCGCATGCCCGGCCATTACGAAGGTGTACTCGTCGACATTGGCTCCGTAATATGTGCTCCTTTTTTCCTCCTTTCTTTCTCTCTCTCTCTCCACTCGTGTCGTATCGGTTGCCGGCACGACTTCGAAATAGTGGTCAGTGTCACAACCCCCCTGTACGGGTTTAAGTTTTGTTCTTTCGCGAATGACTCCCTTTGGGCTGGCCTATACTCCGTAACTTCGTAATGCGCGCAAAGTGCGCATGGTAAACAACTTTACGGCATGACAATCATTATTTCAGTGGTCATCGCTTCGCACTGGTCGAAGTCCCTCTGTCGACACATCACGTTGCCACGGAAGTGGCTTCACTTTCGGGGCATAACCTATAGTACTTCGTCGGTAGTGTCACATCCACGACGCACATAAAAAATAGCAAGACATCACACACTGAGTGGTTGCAATTCAATCGAGTTGTACAGTGTGCCACCGGACAAGTGTACCGGACGTACAAAACTTCCAGGAGCAAAACTGGCAGCTGCAGCAACGGGCAGTGTCATTTTATGACAAATGCGGCTTGACAAACTCATACAGCTCCCGGAAGGGCTTACATCTACTTGGCGCACGAACGTCGACGTAGATATAGATTGATTGATCGACGTGAAATAATGCACGCGATATTGAAACTCACTGCACGTGATCCTGTAAACGTGCAGCAGTTCTTACGTTACGAAAGCAAAGCTTTTTTTTTCTTCTTCTCTCTTATGGAGAATATTGTTACAGAAAAACTCCACACTGGTGTTCTGTTGCCGCCATGTATGCGACCATAAAAGCGGCCCGACGCCACTCTTCAAAAAAGCCAGTGCCTCGCGAGCACACCCTTATTAACCGGTTTTTCTTTCTTCATTTCTTTAGTTCTTCGCATCATAATACTAACCTCTCTCCCTACGTTTCGCTCTCCGATTTTCGGGGTCGTTCCGACTTTGTTCTTTCTTTATATTTTTTTATGCGTATGTTCATTGTGCCGAAGTCGGCGTGATGTCTTGGAGGAAAGAAAAGGCGGCCGTCTGCAATCAAATTCGCATCAGCGGGGACTGACTCGTGAACGAGTAGTTTCGTCTGTTTTCCTCTCAGGCGGCCTCCTTTCCCGCCATTTCTTTCTTTCATCCTACTCTCTCATTCCTTCTTTTTTTCTTCAAAAAAAAAAAAAAAAGCAGCCTCGTATCCGCGTGATTCCCTGTCGTGAAGCATTTCTTGTTCCTTTGTCTGCTTCTTCATTTTTTCTTTTTTTTTCCCTCTCTGCTTTCTGTACTTCTGGCTATATCGTGAGCGTCGTCTGCTATACTTCCAAGTGTCGTCTGCTTCATTCGCCCTCTCTTCTTTTCTCACTCTCCGTAAAGCCGCGTTTCTTTTGTTGGGCTTTTATTTGGCCATACATTCACGAACTTCGCTTACTGCAACCAGTCTCCTCCGTTGCCGGCGTGTTGTATATTTCGGATTCCGCGGAATGCGGTCTTTTTTTTTTTGTTCTATGAGATACATATTTCTCGATTCTACACACCCCATTTCCTCTTTTTTATTTATTTCTGTTGAATTTACTCCCTTTCGTCTTCCGTATAAGCGTAATTCCCACCCCTATCCGGTTGAGAGTCGGCCTCTGAGGCGTTTACACGTATACCGCGTAGGGCGTAATAACAATCGCGTGTGTGTGTATCATGACGTGGCTTTGGAAAACCATGCACTCTCAAGGCACTGGAAAGCTTCAAGCGAACGGAGGGGGGGGGGCATGGCGCCTGAGGCCGGTTGTTCGAGCTAGCGAGCGACAGGAAAGTATACCTGAGCGGGTCGAGCGAACCAGGTAAAAAGAAACAAACCTAAGAGCAAGAAGCGGCAGAGCTAGGCACCCCCCCCCCCCTTCCACTCCGTTCTCCCTCGGAACAATGGCGGCCCTCATCAAAAGCAGACGAACCAGTCAAACAGAACGGAACGTAGCTCTTGACGCCCGTGATCGAGTCCGCTCCAGTCGCTTTACTTTGTGCTTCCAATCCGCATAGTTTGTGTTTCCTTGCTTCTTTCGGCGTGTGTCGTTCCTTCGCCGTTTATATTTATCTAGAGTGCCTCCGTATACTTGCGTCGACGTGCGTAACGTTGTGGCTGTTTTCGATGTGGCACAAGCGTCGCCCAGTGTGCATTCTTTGCGTACTTTTTTGTGTATCTTCTAATCTCCATGAACGCCGCATGTGTGAACGGTCGAGGCGCTCGTCGCGCGATTGTTCTTGCGACGCGTCACAGCCGTGCCTCACGCTGCTTCCATTTCCCCGCGCTCTGCGAAGAAGCTCGTGCAAATGGGAGCAGCAACCGTTAAGCAGTAGTGACTGGCTTCCATCAAGTTTACGGACTACGACGTCGCTGTATTCGCAGCGGGAAACGTGGCTCCGAATGCCGCTTGCGGCAAGAATCGCACCACGCGTTCCAGACGCGCGAACGCGATGAAAAACGAAGGCTTTTTGAGTGTCGTCTGTCACAACTCGAAGCAGACGATTTTGCCGGAAGAGTGTGGAGTTGAGCGCAATAAAAGCAGACGACGACACGAAAGTTGCACGCAACGCGCCCAACGCATGGAATTTCCCAATGTACACTAGATGGAACGCCGGTGCTTGTGTCTATGGGAGCTGCAACGCACGGTGCTTCAGCGAGCATGGGAATGATGGGTAGTACACACATTTGTCTAATCTTCGTACTTCTGGCCTGCTTTTGGCTCCGAGTGGGTTCTTGTGGCTTGGAGCTGTTTTCTCACGAAACAAAAATGAGCAAATGTTCAGCGGTTACGGTTTACCACCGTTTTCTTTTAGACTTACTTTTCCCAAATCGGGTCACAAAGTTCAAAAAGGTGTAGTCTTTCTTTCAAAACAAAACCTAAACACAGCAATAAACGAAGCCGCAAGTACGATTCGCCGCCCGCAAGTACGAAGACTAGGCAAATGTGTGTACTACCCATCATTCCCATGGTCGCTGAACGATCGCAGCGACAGAGTCCCCTCCAGTTAATTTCAGAAAACTCAATGGCCCAACGTTTGTTTTTTTTTCTGAGGTTTATACGTTTCAGAACGGTTCGACAGAGTGTCGCTGCGGGGCACTACACGTCGTTCACGATGGTGCGTCACTGACGTCATCGCGTTGCGTCATGACGAAGCTGCCACCTTTCGGCAGGAGGGCGTGGCTGACGTTTCGAACGCTATTGTTTTATCTCTACTCGCGGAGGGCTGGCTGCGAAGCAGCTTGGGGCCGCTTGTTTTCTTCTCTATTGGCTCGTATAGTGTAGTTTTTTTGCAGAATGGCACCCTTGTATACTTACATACACGAGCAAGCAAGCCACCCGAACCCCCCCCCCCCCCTCGTAGCTCCCCTTTACCGCAGGTTCGTATCGGCCCTTCTGGGGTTGCTGTTACACGCGGGGCAAAACCACTTCGCGGTCTTTTCTTGTTGGCTTAGTAGTTTATTGCGTGTTCGCGCGCGTATGCGTCAGGGTTTCCGCCGCCGCAGACTTCCTTCTTTTCGGCGTTGTTTTCTGAATTCTCCCCCGACAGCTTAGCCGACTCTAGTCTTGCGTTGCGTGTGTGCGTGCCTGTATGCGCCCTTACCTCTACGCGGCGGCATCAGAACCCGCGCGCACTTTTTTTTTTTTTTTCACCTGGCTTCGACGTTTGCTGCGTGTTGTTTTTGGGGCCCCGCACCGCAGCCGCACTGCTGACTTATCGGGCCGGTGAGCCGAACGGAGCGACTTCTGCCCGAGGCGAACGGCTTCCGTTCTTTCTCTCTCTTCTTTCTGTTTTCAGACAGACTTGCGCGAACATGTCCCCCCTCCCACTCCCATTTTTTTTTCTTTCCAGCAGTGAGGAAACAACGCCGCAATACCTTGTCGGCCGTTTTTTTTTTTTTTTTTTGCTCGTGTGATTCTGTCCGGGCTGTTTCCCTTGCTTCGTTTATAAACTCGCCGCGGTTGCGTCAGCGTGCAAGACACTGACTACGGTAGGTGGCCTGCTATCGCCTCGGGGAAGGCGACGTTTCGGCGAGGGAGAGCGGTCTCTGCAGAGGTGACGGAAGTGAAAGGGGGTTTATGTATGTGTGTGTTGGGGGGGGGGGGGCAGTGATGAGCTTGATGACTATTCCGCGGGAGCAGTTTTCCGCGCAGGTCGGCCGGTGAAAGCAGCGATATAAGACTAAGAAATGAACTCTTTGTGGAAAAGGGGGAGAGAGAGATCGTGAAAACGGTGGGAATGAAGCCACGAAAGAGTTGCACGGGCCACGAAGCCCGGTACAGCGAAGTAGTGCGCAAGGCGGTCGTTTGCGTGATGACATTTTCTTCTAGACTGACCGTGAAGTCGAGAATTTTTTGTTTTTGCTTTGTTTTCATGCTGGTAGTTGGTTAGTTTTTACGAGGGTTTCCATGACTAACATTTTAAAGTTGCATCTTTTGTTCACAGAAGTCTGGGTTAGCTCGTGAAGATTAGTTTGACCCTTGACTGCTTCCTAGAAAAGCGGAATCGTATCCCGGCTGCGGCTGTTGCATTTTGGTGCGAAAATGTTTGAGGCCCGTGTACCTAGATTAGGGTACACGTTAAATAACCTCAGGTAGCCGAAATTTCTTGAGACCTCCACTAAGACCTTTCTCGTAATCATGTAGTGGTGCTGGGACGTTTAACCCCAGATATTATTATTATTATTATTATTATTATTATTATTATTATTATTATTATTATTATTATTATTATTATTATTATTATTATTTTCAAGAATTATGCGTATTTTCAATGAGAATTTTTGCGCGAGTGGTATTTCTAAAACTCTATTTTGACCGGCGTGGCTGGTCCAGCTCTTTATATTGCCGTGTCCTGTTTGTGACAGTATTCAGAGTCTTATTTGGATCCCCTTCACATTCTGTGCACACTATCTTTCGACAATATTGTACCGATATAATCCGTATAAGTAACCTCTCAGAGTCCCACAAAGTTCCCACATAATGGAATTCGTGAAGTTGATAGATGAATCTTTTTCTTTGGTATCAATATATCGATACAGATATAACGAACTATTTCCTACAGTGTTTAATACACTATTCAACGATTTGCTAGACACGAGGAAGTTCATACTTTCCTGTATAACTGTTTTGTCTACTGTGTTACCGCGCGGAATTTGCTTGTTCTGTAGATTTCACATAACTTGTACTACCGAGGGATTGAAAGAACACTCCTTGATTCATTCTGCTGCCGTAAGCTTTATTGTTATTTTGAACAACCATGACGTGCACTGATTAATAGTTTTCAACAAAATTCATTCGTCATATCACAATCAGTTTTAATTGACAAATTGTAAAAAAATGGTAAAAGCTATCTGTACCGGCAGCATGTACAACTTCTTAGTCGGCGGTCTGGTAAAACCTCATAAAAAACAGGTCATCCGCGCATTGGATGAATCAATGAGGGAGTGAGTGAATGAATGAGTGAGTGGTTGGATGAGTTAATGAGTGAGTGGGTGGGTGATTGAGGGGGCGAGTGAAAGAGAAAAGAAGTGCATCGACTCAGAAATCCCCCCAAAAAAAGATATGCATCCACTCTGCAAATGAGGATTCTGGACGCAATTTATGTCTGCTGCAGGTAATCACAGAAACCGGCTAACATTGGAATATAATAACTAGGATAGGAAGGCTCATTTTGAATTAACGACGAAAATTACTGCTCAACGTTATAGGAAACACAAAAATTGACCGTCTCGGAAACTGCTATATACGCCGCACTCCTTCAATGGTGATACGTCAAATTTTACCCGTTTGCGTATACCGATATTCTCTACACTATTTTCTTCCGGTGAGTGTAACAATCGCTGTGTGCACGAGACTTTAAACAAAGAAGAGCTTCCGCATGCACTGACGAAAGAGGGAAACTCTTGCCACGCGCCAACCTTGCGCGCAGGTGTGGCGCGGTGGCTTGCGGGCCTAATTACCGCGCACGCCGCGCCTATATCGTGGTTCTCAGTGGGTGGGCCGCATCGGCAACAACACCCCCCCCCCCACCCTCCCCTACCTCAACGATGCATCTCTACAGAGTAGATACCCCCATACTTTAGGTCTTTCGCTTCTTAAACCACCTTCAATTTTTTTTCTTTCTTTCCCACGTGTCCAATCGGTGGTCATCCTTTCGCTCTAATGAGCGTTCTGAGGCGTAATTTTGTCGCGCGTGTAAGCGCCACCGAAAAACGCGTACGCGCGGTGTTTTTATAATCGACGAGCCGTCGATTTCGAACGAATATTGGCTTCCCCGCGGGGCCTGTATAGCTCTGCGTGCATGAGGGTATGTAGACTTGCTCTGGCGGCGAGTTCTTTTTTTTTTTTTTCTAACGCTTCCATCTGGCTTTTGTTTTTCGTTCTTTTTTTGTTGAGTGACTGATGCTTAAATGAAACCTGATCCTCATCCGTGATTGTTTCACGCGTTTCAACAGGGACAAGGCCTCGTTCTTCTGTCTGACTTGTTATTTTGAGTAAATTATATTGTACGGACTGAAAGACACACGTACATACATACATACATACATAAATACATACATACATACATACATACATACATACATACATACATACATACATACATACATACATACATACATACACACATACATACATACATACATACACGAACATACATACATACATACATACATACATACATACACACGCACACACACGTACATACATACATACATACATACATACATACATACATACATACATACACACGCACACACACGTACGTACATACTTACATACATACATACATACATACATACATACATACATACATACATACATACACACATACATACATACATACATACATACATACATACATACATACATACATACATACATACATACATACATACATACATACATACATACAAGGGATGGACAGACCCACGCCTTTAGGAGCTTCGCCTCTAAAAAACGGACAGACGGGCAGACAGAACAAAACTTACGTGGTAAAGTATCCCAAGAAAGACTATCATCTTTAAAATCATCATAGAGACCATATAACAGACAGACAGACAGACAGACAGACAGACAGACAGACGGACGGACGGACGGACGGACAGACGGACAGGGGGACAGACACAGGGAAGCAGACACGGGCAGACGGACAGGCACACAGACACATACAGACAGACACAGGGAAACAGACACGGGCAGACGGACAGGCACACAGACACATACAGACATACACAGACGGACAGACACGGACGGGCAGTCAGAAGCAGAGAGAGACAGACAAACGCATACAGACAGACACACTCAGACAGACAGATGCAGACAGACAGGTATGCACATACAAACACCCAGGCAGACACATACAGACAGACGGACACACAGACGGGCAGACTCAGAAGGCAGATACAGACAGACAGGCACCCAGACAGACACATACAGATAGACACATAGAGACAGACACAGGCGGACAGACACAGACAGGCAGACAGAAACAGACAAGGACAGACTAAAACATACAGGCAGACGGACAGGCACAGGCATGCAGACACAGGCAGATGGACAGGCACAGGCATGCAGACACAGGCAGACAGATACATACATACAGGCACACAATCAGACACAGACGGACAGACACAGATGGGCAGACAGACAGACAACGTTCTTATTTGTGAACTACAGATCGGTCTAATATGATATGCTTCGTCCTACACTTCTTCTTAGAAGAGAGACAGGGGATGAAAAGAATGATCATGGATGACAGAAAAAAAAACTTTTAACTATTTCCCACAGTTGTGAGTAAATAGTGAGGAAAGGGGGGGGGGGGGGGGGAAGGGTCCGAAAGTGTGATCCCAACTCTCGGCCAATACCGACTTCGGTAATAGTATTACCGGCGGCAATACTATTACCGAAGAGTGAACCTTGCATACGTGAACATCAAATTTCATCATCAGTGCAGTGGTTTTCTTTGTGAACACAAACGGGGCATATACTTTTCAGGAGAAGATGGAATCGTGAAGTGATGGATTGTCTTTTGGACACAGGAGGTCGCGGGAGCAGGCGTTTCGACAAGTGGACTTGTCTCCTTCAAGACTGCAACTTGAAGATGCCTGCTGCCTCAGTTGAATATTATATCTATAGCCCACTTGTGGAGACGTTGGCTCCAGTCGCAGCGCATGCAACGCCTTTGCAAGAATTTTTCTACTTGAATTTCTCGGAACCACCGCAACACTCCCGGTGACGACCCCCCCCCCCCTTTCCCTGCACTCTCACTGCGAAAATGGGAAAGCTCCGTCTCGATTTGCTATCATCTCTGGTCGTGGATTACGGATAAAACATAACTTTCAGTGTTGTATCTATACATGCCTGTCAGCGTGTAGAAACCCACGTCTTCTCTTGTGGCACACGCAGGTTTACAAATTCAAATCCTCTCTAATTGAACCTTTCGGCTTTGCAATGTTGGCGTTGACGAGCTTCTGAGTTGAGTTCTTTGACATCGTAACCGTGATTACTCGTGCCTGTATACCGTGAATCGCACATGGTGGCACGACCTGAAATGGTGGCGGATGAGTCGACTATCCAGCTTGGCAATCGGAATAAAAATTTAACCATTAACTAGCCTGTAAGTTTTACCGCAAGTCGACGGATCGCCGTGTACTACTTATTACTGAAGGTGCCGGACGCTAGTCAACAATCTTGAGACACCAGTGTCGCAACTTTGTTTTGATTCGACGTGACATTGCCGTCAGTTTGCTAGGTGTATAAAAAACAAAGGACTTAACGACATTCGTTGTTGGGCTCAGTGTACAAGAATGTCAGATAACGTTTCAATTCGAAAGTATTTATTTCCTTTATCTCATATATGGGC
This sequence comes from Rhipicephalus microplus, assembly GCF_043290135.1. NCBI lineage: Eukaryota > Metazoa > Arthropoda > Arachnida > Ixodida > Ixodidae > Rhipicephalus > Rhipicephalus microplus. Next base: position 20,060,910 of record NC_134708.1, on the reverse strand, counting down.
CATTTAGGACGGGGAGTTGACGTCAGTATTCGAGATAAATGCGAATGTCGATATACAAAATCGCTAAAATTTTGAAGCCGGTTCTAAGAAGCAGAATTATTGTACCACGGCTTTGTTTCGACATTGTGGCTGCGTGGGGTACTTCAGGGGGGAAAAAAATGCTTAAGGGCACTCGCGTCTGGAAAGCCGAGAAAATAATGCTACTACACTTTAACAAATTCAAACGCTCCTAAACGGACTGATCAAGAAAAATGAAAAAAAAAAAGGCTATGAGAGGAAGACAGTCATGCATATACAGGCGGGCCTGTATATGCATCCCCCACCCCCTGTATGGGGAGGGACGCCTTTGAGAGAGAGATAGAGAGAGCAAAATGAATGTTATTCCGTTTATAATAGGTCACAACGTTCGTGGCCTTTTTCCCATGTCTGCTGTGCCAATTGTGAAAAGACGAATCTTGGCAATGACACCTTGTCTTCGCATTTCGATAAAAGCAGAATGATTGAGGTTCGTGAATTTGGATTAAGATGTTCGTTTAAAGAGCCCTAGGTGGTTGCATTTTCCGGAGCCCTTCATTACGGCGTTTCGCATAACCACGTGGTGGTTTTGGGATGTAGAACCCGGACAATAAAAAAAAAAAATGAAATAGATGAACTTTGATGTCAATATTAGGTCTTCGACAATACAGCCTACGTGTCAAATAGCCCACAAAAAAGTGCACCTATCATCTTCGATGTATAGGCTGTATTGACAAGTGAAAGGGTAATCCACTGTCAGCATCTTGTCTTCTCCCTCCATCGCTCCCTTGGTCGCGTCCATAACTTCCGTCTTAACTGTGTCGGTGGCCTTCAGAAACACTGCACACGTTTCTGCCAAGGTACACAGGCTCGTGCCGGCTAATATAGACCGAGGTCTTCTGCGTCATGCTGCTACTGGCCCAATTCCCAAGCAGCTACGGTCGATCTTATACCTCCGCCTAAGTGTGTCGGCAACCAGCGCGGCTCTACGGACGCCTCTTTCCGCCGGCGACATCGGCGTCCTCGTCGGTGCTCCTCCTTCCTAATGAGCTTGATCGGCGTAATTAGCCACAATCGCGGTCGCGCGCGCCATCTATACTTCGCGTGCGCGCCCACCGTGCGTGCATGCATGCTCATCTGTATATATATGTCCGCGCTTTCGCTTTTTTGAGCGACGCGCAACAAGCCGCCATGTTGGAGCCGTGTTGTGCATCCATGACGTCACGTGAAAGCTCTCACTCAATACTATACGCAATGTAATGCTCCCTCCCAAGTTTTGGGGATTCGCTCGCAGGATTTCAAGCTGGACGGTTGTGCCCTCGCGATCTCCGACTTCAGCGTAGCTCCCGCCGACTGGTTCGCCCTCCGCGGTCTCCTGATGCCGTGCAGCTCTCGCATTGTGGCACCCCGCCCTTGGACTGCTTCGACCGGATCCCCACTTTCCTATCTCCTTCTTTTTTCCTCTCGTTGGCTGTCTTCTTCTTCGTCTATTTTCCTTCTATTCTTTTTATCCTTCCTTCCCCCCTCCCCTATAAGGCACTGCGCCGTGTCGCCTGAAGGCAGACAGAAATTAGGTGCCTTTTTCCTCTTCATTCTAATCACTACCACCACCACCACCACCTCCCAAGTTTTTCTTCTTCCATGCGTCTTGCATGACTCATTTTGACGAAACCGTACGTATTCGTTATTGACTAAGAACACTCGGCGCAGCTCTACGGCTTTACGTTGGCATACTTTGTAACGGTGACATTTCGAACCAATAAGCGTACGTCATAATTATTTCTTGAACCAATAAGCTTACAGTCATTCATTTTGAACCAATGAGCTTACAACCAGAGCTGACGACATTTGATGGCTAAGTTTAGCAGGATGGCGGAATTCGATGATTTCCCGCGTGGTACCCCCCGACGGTGATCTTGAAGCCAGGCGTGTTTGCTTTCCATGGATTTGGTTAGTATAATGTACACATGTGGACGCAACGGTATGTCAAGTGCTCCCGTGGAGGTCGAGCTAGCATTGCGAAGTTCCAATGCCACGGATGAAAGTTGGGCTGTCGAACGTGCCGTTCCGCTCGTTGGTCATCAGTGGAACTGCAGGCGGAATTCTCGGTTTCCGAGTCTTTGGGTTTATCTTTCATTTCCCCTCTTTCTTGTATATTATAGCTTTTCCCGTTTTTTCCCCTTTCTAGTTATTTTTCTATTTATCTTATTTCTATACTTCGCACTTTTATTTTCTTTCTACTTTTCACTTGCTTCCTTTTTTTTCATCTTACATACCTGCGTTAGCTCGGGCTTCCCTAAAGGGGTACGCAGTTGATATAATCAAGGCGCTCGAGGAACAACATAAGGAAGACTTCTCTTTGGCTCGAGCGAGTGCCCCAGTATGCTAAGGATGGCTTTGCTATGTGTGTTTTAGCCTGCGTTTAACACCGCTTAAGGCCTGACCACACGCATCCGCTGCAGCGCGTCAGCGCGGCGCGTTCAGACGCGGCGCCATGCCCTCTCCCCATAAAAAGAGAGAGGGGGCACGTGGCTGCGCGAAGCTGCGCGCTCACTCTCTTATAGAGAGAGGGCGCAACGCCTAGTCAATATTCCACGCCCTGCAACGGATGCATGTGGTCAGGCCTTTAGGCGCCAGCGCTCGCTATATCTATACAGCATCGCTGTGTAATGTACCTTTGCCTGTACAAGTTACGCCAAGTGACGACTACAGCACAGGACAGCGTGACCCCCTAAAGCGTTAAGCAGTTAAAAAAAGTCATGTCACGATGTGGGGCTGATGCTGTTACTGCAGCCCTGCCAAAATTATGGCGAAACACCTCACGCTGCGCAACTAACATGGAGGTATATATCGCGGTTAGACCATAACGCAACTGCACTGTCCACACGTACAACATACGGGACGAAGTCTACAGATAAGAGGTTGAATGCTTTATGCATCTCGAATGTCATTCAGCGTTGTGAGCATATGTAAACCGTCTATCTTGTGACGAAAAAAAAAATTACGCAACAGCAGATGCAGATACTATCACGTAAAAATAATAAAAAAAATACGTCGCTGTTGCTACACAGTTCCGCGCAGCTGCTTCCCCATTCCGCAGTCGCCTTGTCCCGCTCAAATGCTGCTGCTGCCGGATCAACGCAACATCGCGTGTAGATAGCTCTTGAAATTTTAGAAAAAAAAATACAACGTGCGCAGCTCGCGATGTAGGTGCGCAACTGCTGTAACCAACAGAGAAGCTGGTGCTCTACCTATGACCGCTTCTAAGTTTCTCCTAGTAATGCCATGCTGTCGCTAGGGTCTACAAAGTGCGTTTGTATGCATTGTGGCTAACAGCTCGAATGACGCGGAAGACGTCAAGCGGACGCGACACGGCGCTGACACGTTCCCGTCAAAACACTCTGAGAAACGTGTCGCGTCACTAGTTGTTACGCAAAAAATTAGTCACGTGACAAGTGACGTGTTTTAGCGAGCGGGTCACGTGGCTACCTGTTACGTGAGGTTACGTGATTTTAGTGACGTCATGTAAAGCGGTATGCTATTTTCCGTGAGAGGCATGTGTGCCGCCATATTGGACTGTTAAGCCGATGTTTGCTTGTTTTTGCATATACCGTGACGTGAATTAATAAGGGCATGAAACATCGTACGCAGCAACCCAACCGTATTAGTGCGTATGCATCTATACCGTGACGCTGTCCGTTTAGTTGTTAAAGATACAACACACAAAGCTTAACAGTTCAACATTGCGAGACTGGAACGCACCCCTAAAATAGTCTGTTAAACAGGCTAGTCATTCGTGCAGCTATGCCAGGTGGTTGCCTAGGAAACTCGAAGTGAAGTTATAGGCAGTTTCTCGTCGATGCGACGCGGGGTAGGAGGGGGAGGGGTGGTCGAGCTTAAATTCAAGGCTCCGCTGTTAAAAATATATACACGTACAAGAATTAAAATCCGAAGCGAGCCAAGTCGAGGCGCAGCAGCAGACGACACCCGCAGCCAGACCGTCTGCTGCATCTGTAGCAGACAGCGTCGACACAGAGTTGCCTGGCCCCGCGTGCGTGCATGCTGGCGCGTGGCAGACGATTCTGGATAAGCCGCAGGAGCTGACGGCCATCTGCTTTCGACCTACAGACGTCGTTTTTTATTTTACGCCGGTAGTTCCAGGCGTGTATATTAGTTTCTTTTCTTTTTTTCGGAGAAGAGGGCGCCAGCTAGCTGTATGCGTACATTCGAGCGTACGTATATAGTCGTGAGGCTGCCTCCTCCGTACACGGTCACAATGGAGGGGCTTTGCTTCACGTTGCTCTGATGCGTTCGCAGTATCACCTGCTCATTTTCGAAGTTTGGCTTGTTCGCCTGTTTTATATGCGGGAGTGTTAGTGTAAGCCTCGCCGGATTTCCGAACGTCGGAAAACGACCGGCGGTGTTCCGGCTTACCGTGTCTACTCGCGTGCTACTGGCACTGGTTGATGTTGGCTAAACGACTAACTCTAATGGAGGCAAATGATGGCTAGTAATGACTGAACGACGGTTTGTATCGAGTCTATCGACCGGGTAATGATCTCTAATGCTCGCTAGTATTTACCGAATGCGAGTCGGGATACCTGATGTTAAATAACACGGGTTAATATTGCAGACAATAGGTTTTATAGCGACGCCTTTTGTCTTTATCCAATGCTTCCGCACTTGAGAATTAAGCGTAGCGTCTCTTGCACGCGACATGGCGAATAAAAAAAAGGCACATTGTGAAATGTGCGTCCTCATTATATCTCTTCGTAATTAGGGATTCTTTCTGCTTCCTCGCAACATGCCCCTGTATATCCTGTTTGGGTGCCGTTAACTTGTCTTTGACTGCTTGCCTACAGAGTGCCATGGTGGATCGGTAATTACGGTGTTCGGCTGTTGATTCGGAGGTCGTTGGTTCGATACCGCGGTTGCGGCGGCTGCATATCGGTAGAGACTAAATGCTAGAGGCCCGGGCACTGTGTGATATTAGAGCACGTTAAAGTTATTATTATTATTATTATTATTATTATTATTATTATTATTATTATTATTATTATTATTATTATTATTATTATTATTTGACTGCTCTGCGGAGCATGGCCACCTTATGTCTCATTCCACTTTTCACGTAACCGGCTAAATGGGCAGCTGGGCGAAGACAAAAAAACAAAAAAACAAAAATACGACGCAGGCTGCTGTCGAAACAAAAAGTTAAAACTATGAGAGTAGGTAGCCACCTCAAAGGAAGTGATCGATAGTACGTGCTCAATTTGAGCTACGTTGAAATAATTACGGATATGAACACGAAAGAAACACTTAATGCAATGTGATTTTTTTTAATACGATAATCTTGTCGACATGAGGTGACCGTCGCGTCGCGCAGACGTCGTGCAGACGTGTTCCGCTCCTTGGACTCGATATGCTGTCTTCTACAAGCCGTCAACGTAAACTGCATCAAGATGCTGTCCAGGATTGAAACAAAGGTGTAGTCAATACGCACAAAGTAGGGCTTGCCCAGTAAGGCTGAGAGCCGGGCTATAGTTGGTGACTGATCACCAACACTGTAAGCCTGTTGGTGACTGCAAGGGGGTGACTGATCACCAAAACTGTAAGCCTGTTGGTGACTGTAAGTTGGCGACTGATCACCGACACTGTAAGCCTGTTGGTGAATGCAAGGTGGTGACTGATCACCAAAACTGTAAGCCTGTTGGTGACTGCAAGTTGGCGACTGATCACCAACACTGTGAGCCTGTTGGTGACTGCAAGGGGGTGACTGATCACCAAAACTGTAAGCCTGTTGGTGACTGTAAGTTGGCGACTGATCACCGACACTGTAAGCCTGTTGGTGAATGCAAGGTGGTGACTGATCACCAAAACTGTAAGCCTGTTGGTGACTGCAATTTGGTGACTGATCACCAACACTGTAAGCCTGTTGGTGACTGCAAGTTGGCGACTGATCACCAACACTGTAAGAAGGGCATGACACATGTCGTGTCCTTCTTGTCCCTGTTGTTCAAGTTAAGAAGTGCGCTACTTAACGTTACGGTATAATGGGACTTGCCGTCCACATTGATGTTACTTACGGTGGGTCGTTCTTCTGGGTATACGATGGGCTGACGAGGTTGCGGTGAACTTTGTGTTGCTTCTGATTGTCCCCTTTTATTTAATCGGACACGCATCGAGAACGGTGAACCATTTCAGTCTTCTAAGAAAAAACCTCATTATCTGCCCGACTAACTTAGAATAGGAGTCTCCTATAGTTCTACAGTGTGTCAAGCGGGAAGCCGTTATTTTTCATTTTCAGGCCGGTGAATAGATGGTGGATTGTTGTCAATCCCTTGAGTTCCGAAGTTCCCTATCAGCCATTCATATTTGTCATCTTTTCTTTCCCTTACCCCCTTCCCCAGCACAGGGTAGCTGGTCGGTCTGAGAACTGGATAACCTCCCTCTTGTTTATCTCCTTATCCCTCTCCTCTTCCTCTGCGCACCTAGATTGTGTCATTTCATCAGCAGAAAGGTGAAGGAGGAGCTAGTGATGCTTTCCTGTTCCTCCCCTGGCAAGGAACAATATCAAAAAGGTAATGAAAATTGTTGCTGTTTGACGTCCCAAAATCACACCTTCATTTATGAGGGATGCCGTCGTGAAGAGCTCCGAAAATTTCGACCCTCTGTGGTCCTTTAACGTGCACCGAAGTCTAAGCTCACGAACTTCGGTCACTTTCGCCTCCTTCGAAAATGTGACACTCGCGGTTGGAATTCGACCCCGTGTCCTTCGACGGGTCATCAGTGCGGCACCATATAGCCGCTAGACCTCTGTGGTGGGTGCAAAAGTCAGTCCAAGATTGTGGCTCAAGCAGAAGGATTTTTTCCCCTTCACCGGATTCCTCATTACAGAAGTGGTCTGTAACTTATACGAACTCCCCATTCACGTCGACTGAGTTGTTACAAAACACTCTCCCGTGCCACCGCTATGCACTAGATTGAATCTTATCGCTCTTCATATCAGAGCGTTACCGTGACCTTTGTCTTTCCGGCGAATCCCGGTGCAGCAGCGGCTATTCAAATAAGTCAGTGAATGAGCCTGAAAAAAAATGAAAAGAGAAAACTTCTAGCTTTACTTCATCTAGAACGAGATGGTGGCGCCTCCTGCGGCTATCCGGTTTTCCGACGTCGCTCTCCGCACTACTTCCTTTTCACGATAGAACGGCACACCATTTATATATGTTGCAGCAAATTTTCATTGCCTGCTCAAGTGAGCTATGAAATAAATTGCCTACGGAATCGATTGTTCTAGTGTGTCGAGTAAAAAAAAAAACCGTCGTGCTCTATTCCTTTTTCGAGCCCGTGAAACTGCATTAATTCGGCTTCAATACCTTACGCTCCAAAGTTCCTATCATCCGTCCATATTTCATTCCACCTTGTCTCATTTCACAGGTACAGTAGAACCTGCCTTGTTCATCGATTGACGAGAACCCCCCCCCCCCCCCCCGCCAACATTGGCTTTCAGAGATGGGTTCTTTTCCATCACCGAGTTCTTCGTGTAGTCTATCACTTATGAACCCCATCCACGTCGTCCAAGTTATCAGAAAACTCTCCCGGGCCACCAGTATACACTAAAGATCGAATCTTATCGCACACCGTATCTATCGAGTCACCGCGACCCCCCCCCCCCCCCACTCCCGACGACTGCAGCGCCGCCTATTCGATTACGAAACCTAGCGCTGCAGCTCATCAAATAAGTCAGTGAATCAATCGGCGAATGTGCCGGGAACGAAAACGTCTCATCTCTCTTGTCTCTCTTCGCGTTTTTCTTTTTGTTTTTTACGTCGAGAACGCAATGGCAGCGCCCTCTTCGCTTTTCCCGTTTTTTTTTTCCTACCTCGCTCTCCGCATTCTCTCCTTTACGTGCTATCGGCGATCCATCTTTCATTTTATCCCATCTAGCTGTATAGGTATAGTCCCGGTGCTTCTTTTGTGGGGGGTCCTCCTTCCCGCGTGTATCGATTGGTCCGGGAACAAGGGGATCGGGGCGGCTGGTGCAATATGCGGGCGGGCTTTTTGGACGTTAGGGCCGGACCCAGACCGCTAGGGAGGTGGTGGTACAGCTGGTGGCGACGCCGCAGTAATTTACGCTCGTCGGTTCGGTCTCCCTCCGCATCGTCGTGTCAGATGGGAGCTTGCGACCCTTCCCCCCCCCCCTTTTTTTTTTGTGCAAAAGGGTGAAGCGAGGACAAGAGGGAGGGGATGTCGGGCCGGCAAGTTATAGGTGCCTGAAAGGGGGATTAACGTCGAACGAGGGAGGAGAGAATAGGGAGGAGGTTTGGCGCGGAATGAATAAGTGACTGCGGGGCTGCGCTCACGCCACGATGAAATCAACCCCTGTGGTATAGTGATTCCTGCCCTTCTGTCATTAATTTTATTTTTGACCTCGGCGTACTCGCGCTTTGTGTGTTTTTTTTTTGTTTCTCTCTTCCTTGTTCAGAGAAGGACGTATCTTGTCATCCCTACGGGCAGGTTTGCGTAGAAACGAGGGTTTCCTGGTAAGAACGATCGGCATGATACAGTATAGTCACGGTGCTCGAATGCTGACCCGAAGGACGCGGGATTGAATCCCGACCGAGACAGCCGCAGTTTTGCCTGGGGAAGCCAGTGTTCTTAGATTTAGGTGTACCTTAAAGAAACACCGTCGCGATTGAAATTTCCGGAGAGCATGGTGTCTCTCATAACGATACGGTGGTTTTGGAACGTATACCACTCAAAGAAGCTATTATTTCTTTGGTTCTGGCAAGCCTGCCATTTATTGTATATTGGAGAAACCTAGAATGCCTTCGTTTGAATGGTGTATTGAATTTTTTGCGGATGGGTATCGGTGCCCCACAATTGGGATGTATAGCTGGGCCGTTTCGCAACTTAGCAACGTTTAACAACCACTTAAGAACTTAACAACTCAACGAGCAGTACGTATACGTGGTAGATGCATGCGCGTGAGGATGGTGGGGTTGCTGCATGCGACTTCACGTAGGCGACATCGAACGACAAGAAAACGTGAGTTTTACGTATGGAGCAAGGTGGTCTATAGCATATAGTTCCCTAATATACAATCGAGGGGACTCTGGCGCTAGTGTCTACGGGAGCTGCAACGCACGGCGCTTCAGCGAGCATGGGAATGACGGGTAGTGTACACACATTTGTCTAATCTTCGTACTTCTGGCCTGCTTCTGGCTTCGTTTGTGTTCGTGTGGCTTGAAGCTGTTTTCTCACGAAACAAAAAAAAAAAATCAGCAAATGTTCAGTGGTTGTGCTTCACCACCTTATTTTTTTAAAGCTTATACCTTTCCAAACCAGGTCACGAAGTTCAAAAGGGTTCGTCTTTTTCTTTAAAGCGAAACCGTAACCAGCAATAAGCGAAGCCGCAAGTACGATTCGCCGCCCGCAAGTACGAAGACTATAGGCAAATGTGTGTATTACCTATCATTCCTACGGTCGCTGAACGATCGCAGCGCCAGAGTACCCTCTAGTTAATTTTAGGAAACTCTAGGCCTATAGCCCGCACGCGCCTATTTTCCATAGTCGCGTATTTAGACTTCTATGCGTCCGAAACTTCACTGCGGTCGTCGGGCAAGCCGGCCGTTCCACGAGTGCTCGCGTATTGAATGTACGCGAACAGGAGTCGTGTATGTACACAGAGCGGCTCGCCTTTTCTATAGTAATCGCCGATCGACGCAGTCTGTCTATATAGGAAGGCGCCGGCGCGTAACGGGGGTAAACACGTCACTCTCGGAAGCGGCTGTCACGCGAGATCTCGCTGACGTCATGGAATGTATATGTACGCTGATCACGAGGTCTTCTTCGAAGCGTTCTTTCATTTGTTTACGCTTCTTAATAATCACCGCTCGCTTCCCGTGAACTCTCGGTCTCTCTCTCTCTCTTTCTATATATATATATATATATATATATATATATATATATATATATATATATATATATATATATATATATATATATATATATATATATATATATATATATATATATAATATTGTGTGTGTGTGTGTGGCACTGTGCTGCCACAATACATTTTGTACGCTATACTGTATATATGTAGAACGTAGTACATGGTACGTTTCTGTTATGCGGCACAGTGCATTGAACAAAAACAAACAATGGCAATATAGCACGTGCAAATGAAAGCACGTGACTTCGATGTTGGTTTCACGATTCTGATAATCGTATTTGTGGTTTTAAGTCCCAAAAACCAAGATGTGGTTATGAGAGGCGCCTTAGTGGTGGAGGGCTCCGGAAATTTCGACTCTTGTTATCTTTAACATTCACTCACATCGCACAGAGCAGGCAGGGGTCTCCGGAATTTCACCTCCATCGAAAAGTGACCGCCGCTCCCGGTATCGCACCCGCGACCTTCGAACCAGCAGCCGGGCCCCACCGTGGCGAACGCTTTACCGGCTATACGGAACGGTAATCAGCGCTGAACAACTTTTCGTGCCCGAAGAAGCTGATCATTGATTGTTGATGGTTCATTCTCGTTTTCGGTTCGAAAACTACGAAAGTCATGCTGCCAATGTTCGATATCAGATTTGATTCGCTTTTGGCACGTTTCGTTTCGGTCTCGAAATTCCATGTGCACATGTACACCTCAAGCAGAAATTTGGTACGTCAAAACATATGATACGTATACTTTCCCTGGCATGATTGTCTGTTAGATCTAATTAATATTGTATCAACGAGCCCTTAAATGTATATACACTCCTTCATTCACCGAGGGTCTTGTTCTGTCATACTTGGTGCCTCAGCTGCCAGCTCGTAGTAAGTTCATGTGCCATACGTGACGTCAAACAGGCTGATAAAGCCTGTTCCACACTCGCCGTCATGACTACTGGCGGCGCTGACCGACGCCCCCACGTTTATTGCACATATATACCCCAGAAAGTAGACGTCGGGATAGCCGCCGTGCATGGTATAGCTCAGTCGGTATATAGAGCATCGGTCGCGTCATTCGAAGTTCGCAGGTCCGGTCCCTCATGCCCGTGGAAAGTTGTCTTTCCGTCCACTTTTTTCTTTTTTAACATTTACATTACAATTATTGATTGATTTGTGGGGTTTAACGTCCCAAAACCACCATATGCTTATGAGAGACGCCGTAGTGGAGGACTCCGGAAATTTCGACCACCTGGGGTTCTTTAACGTGCGCCCAAATCTGAGCACACGGGCCTACAACATTTCCGCCTCCATCGGAAATGCAGCCGCCGCAGCCGGGATTCGAACCCGCGACCTGCGGGTCAGCAGCCGAGTACCTTAGCCACTAGACCACCGCGGCGGGGCTACATTACAATTACATCACGTAACATTCCCTATATGCTTTCCGTGCATGGCATGATTGTCCGTTAGATCTCATTAATATCGTGCCTATAACAAAGAAGAAAACGAGCCCTTAAATGTGTACGGCCCTTTCCTTCAAACAGCATATACAGTATACTTTAGGCGACGACACACCGAGAGCACCCTTGCGGTGGACTGTGACACGATTAGCGGCGGCTGTCCCGGTGTGCTCTGTCCAATGGAAGCCCTGTCTACGGGGAACACAATGAGGCAGGGGTTGGACTATATCCTCTCCCTCTTCTCTGCCGTGCGTTCTCTCTCTCTCTCTTTACTCGGCACCAATAAAGGAGGACCGCTGCGCCGGGGATCGAAATGTATTATTCACGATGCCCGGGGTTCTGGCGAGGAGATGGAGTACAGAGAAGAAAAAAAAGGCGTCACCACGGAGCTCTCAGCATCGACTTGTCTTCAGTAGAACGGCGCGAGAGCCCACGTGAACACGACTGCGATGTATGTTAACCCCCCCGTCTTTTCAATCGATACGTATATAAGCACTTGGAAGTGTGGCAGCTTGGGCTAGTTGGTATGACGTGACGATATTTATAGCGCTAGAACAGAACGACGACAAAGAGACAAGAAGGACACGAAGGACAAGAGCGCTCTTGTCCCTCGTGTCCTTCTTGTCTGTGGTCGTTCTATTTTCGCGCTGTAATTATCGTCACGTATAAGCACGTTTGTATTCTCTTGGAATCCAACCAGTTGCTCTTAATGGCCAGAGATTATCTTGCCAATGCACTGCATGCCCTGGCCATGTTCATTTCATCCCGATTTCGACTAAGATGTCCGAAACACCCGTTTGTTCCCGAATTCACCTCTGATCTCTTTCTGTCCCTGATGGATGCACCGATAGTCGTTCTTTCCATTCATTGCTCGCTTCCTCGTCCTCAGTTTAAGCCGAACCCTTTTTGTAATAAGCCTGCAGGTTTCTTATTTGTATACGTAAGTACCGGTAAGATGCAGCTGTTATATATTTTCCTCTTCAGGGATAGTGGTAAACTATATCATTAGCGATTTGTGAATGCTCGCCGAATGTGCTCCATTCCACTTTTGTTCTTCTAGTTACTGCAGTCTCCTGGTTCGGCTTCAGGGTTAGTGCTTGTCCTAACTAGAAGCATTCCTTTACAACTCTCAGATCCCCGGCACCTCTATAAGAGCGCTATTCTCTTTCTATGTTGTTCCACATTTACTTAAAATTTTTTTGCATATCAATTTTCAGACCTACCGGAAAGACAAAGTTAGGTGGGCAGAAGAGATTATAAGAAGTTTGAGGGTACTGCGAGACTGCAGCAAGCACACGACCCAATTGATTGGCGGAACATGGGAGAGGCTTTTGCCCTGCAACGGACGTGCAGTAAGGCGATGTGGCTGTCCAATACGTGACCTCTTCCACTCCCTATAGGCGTATAGATATACGCACTGATATGTGATCTGCTTCAATTATGGGCGAATCCAGCCCCTCATATTAGGGCCAGGGAAGGGGGGGGGGGGTCACATAAAGTAAAACTGGAGATTAGAGGGGAGGGGGTCTGAATCTCTGGTTTTCGGTAGTGGTTATATATAATCACAAGAACCCAATCACAGCATAAATACTGTCAATTTGTGGCCAAGTTGGTCTCACTCTATTTTCCCCAATCAGCGATAGGTGGACAACAGGCACTGAAGAGAGAGGCTGTGGATACTTACAAAGGCTTTTGATATGGGCGATGACCAGCGAAAGTACACGGCAAACATCAGCGAAGAGAAAAGGGGGGGGTCCTCTATATTGCCCTAATGCTCCACGCATCAAGAACATACATATTGCACGATAAGAACAATGAGAATATCACAACTTATGTTACTACTGCGACCACTCCAGGTGAATCGTGTTTTTAGTGGTTGTAACCTTGACCGAAGTCAAAAGCGCGTGTAGACGCTTTACACTCCACTTGCATGACGGAAGCAGATGTGTGCATGTGGTGCTGATAAAGGAAATCAATACTTAATGCAGTTGTTTGGATGAGTTGCTTGTTGGCATCGATGTATTTTCAGCGCGGAAAAAAAATTATTACGCACCAATCATCTGGTTCGAGTACTTTTAATTCTTCTGGAAGTATACCGTCCATTTTGGAAGTACACTGCACAACTGAGTTTTCTATATAGGCTTTCAAGTGTTCAAATGGCATAGTAACCCCCGTATTCTAGAACCTCCCTTCACTCAACGCTTCGCCTTCACTTGAGAAAGCCGATGAGAGTGCCATCTCTAGGTACGGCAAGTCACTGCATATCAGCGATAATCTGATGCGGTTCTTGAGTAGCGCAGCGTCATTTTCAGCCGAGCGGTGGCGCAGTGCTCAACTCTGTCAATTGAAGGGTGAAATTCGAGTCGAGGAGCGTTTGTGAATACGGGAGTAAATCTCCATATACATTCTGTTGTTTTTTCTCTTGGGGCTTTAAAAGGGAATAAGATTTTTGTTTGGTGCATTATTTGGAGATGTGAATGTGTACTACCCACCGTACATCACCCGCAATTCTATTTTTTTTCCCTAATCTAAAACTTAGCGGGCGGACATCCAATGCGTTTTTTTTTAACTTAGTTTGAAAATTCTGTCTCTACGCGTGCAGAAAGTTAGCCCGTTAACTATGAAAGTGCCACTCGCTTTCGTATATTTTGTCCCGTTTACGAGTAGTCGTAAAACGAGCACGCTTCATTTAACCAAGACTTCAAATCTGGAGCGAATCCAAATTCTGGTGACCTACTATTTCGTAGCGACCGCCAAGGTAGCATGTCATGGCGCATGTACACCGTCATACACCAATAAACCGTTTGAAAATATAGGACACAAAGTACAGTAAAACACGAAGCAACGATTGCTGAGAAGCGTGCAGACGCTGCTTTACAGAAACAACGACCAAATCGGAGCTAATAAATTGCCTCTTCAAATTCGGCCTCGTGTATTCCTCAAAACCTGCACGAGTCATAGTTTCCATGCAAAAAAAAAAGAAGTTATGGTATAAAAATCGAAGCACACCCGAAGGTTGTATAAAGGGTGGCTGTTATATTAAGCCGCTTTACGAGAAAACAAAAGTAATAATGGTTATACGCTAACTGTAACCTAATCGATGCGTTCTGGAACGGCCATCTGCGATGGTGGCCTCATTTTTTTTTCTTCGCATAATTGCTTCTTGCGTCGCAGTCACGTACGTGTAATTACGCGCCCCGCCTTATCACCGTGATTGACTGGTGCGCATTAAAACGTCAACTCCTATTGAAAAATATATCTTCAGTCGCGTTCGTATCGAAAGAAAAGAAAAAGAGGTCGCAAATATCGATTGCGAAGCGTGATAAATTGGTTCCTCATCGTCTCGTTTCGATGTGAATCCGAAACAATGCGAAAAACAAAGTGACGCTCGTGTTTCCTCACACGCCCTTTCCCTTATTTTTCTTTATTTTTTTGCATGTGTAATGCATTGCTTCGTTGGAACAATCAGCCCCTGATCGATGGCAAGTTTTGTATTCACTTGACCCCATAAGAAAAATGGGAGAAAACGAATGAAGATGGGCCCCAACTTGCCGATCGTTCGATAGAATCTCTCCCCTCTGTTTCACTCCTGGCGGACGAAGTAGGAACTAAAAAAAAAAGCCCATCCAAACGGCACGCTACGGGGCGTTCCTATAATGCGTCCCTCCAAGCCTGGACGTTAAAACAAGACGAAACGGCCAACTCGCTGTCCTAACCTAGGGCTCGAACACATCTCGATCGAATTCTCTTACTTTTGTTTCTTTTGCTAGCTTTATTCTTTGTTTTACTGGCTCTACGGGCGGCCAACGCGAGTACGAAACGAAGCAACAAAAAAAAAGAGAGGAGAACCCAACCCCACTACGTTAATCGACGGGTGGGTATAGTAAATGAAGCCAGCGACCGGTTCCAAAAGGAGCAGACGACGCGCAGCGGACGATTAAAAAAATAAAAGAGCGCCATCATGGCGACTTTTCGGCGACCGTTGCCGTGTGGTGCCGCTGTCGTCGTCTGTCGTTCTCGCGTTTTTTATTCTCGAGAGGCCACACCCGTCTCCATGGCGACGAGGTCGCTGATTGGACGCCCGCCGCCCCCGCTGTCGTCGTTTGTCGTCTGCTCTTTTTTTTTTTTGTTCGTTGTTCGAGCTTTTGTCGCCTGGATCGAGAAAGGGGGAAGGCTGGGCTGCTTTTTTTTTACAATGAAAAATGGCGGCTACCATGTCGAGGGGTGTGCGCTGGTACATTATGTTCAAGTCTTGAGCTCGGCGCGATCGTGGATTAGGACCTCCTTCTTCTTCGTTCTTAGCCATCGCCTCAGCGGCGGACGCGAAATATGTGTGTGTCATCTTTGCGATGGATTCAGTGGGCTGCGTCAGACTTCTGCTCAGGGTAGGTCATTCCTCTCGCCTGCTTTTGGTTTCCCGCGTGGCATTTCCCGTCAAAACCATTTCTCTCGTCTGGAGGCGGTGAAAAAGCTGCGTCAGGTGTGATTGGCTAGCATTGCACTTATTCTTATCCGCGGCAAGGGTCGCTCCGACGTAATTGAGTTTGCGTTTCCCAGATATCTTCAAGACCGCTAGTCGTGCTTAACTTTCTGGTTACGTTTTGTTCTGACGTGCTACGGCGAAAGTTCGTGGACTTCGAGACGCAAGAGACGGCCTGATATCTAACCCTGCTTGGGCAGGCTGCCTTGGACATAAATTTCTTCAAGTTCTTGAACGCACTGTAAACAAAGTAACCTTGCTCTTAGATCCAATGCAGTCACAAAGTGTTTTCTCAGGCCTAGTGTCCTCTGATCCTTTCACGCCGAGTGTAAGTCAAGTCAACATTCCAGAAACGTAGGCACAATATACTCTGAAAATGTTATTGTCGCGATTTGGCAGTATCATGCGTGTTTAATGAATGGTTATCTGTCGACCAAGTCTTGATCACTTAATGGCGTCGTGGAAGATTGGCCTCAATGGTTTCGACATTTGGATACATGCCGCGTTGCGATCTGCCTCACATTCTGCGTGTCATAAACCTGTTCTTTTGCTGACTAACTTTCTATACAGTGGTCGAAATGTGTGTGCAAGATATTGCTGTGCTCTCTCTAAATGCAGTACGTGTGATGATTAACGGCCCCGTAAAATATCTACGGAACATGTTTTCGTATGGTTTATTGTGTTCTGGTGTGTCAATTCAGGAGTTTCGCTGTATAATTAGTTATAGGAATAATACTAGTTACAACAACAATAATATGTGGGGTTTTATTCGCCTATTACGTGATAGGATTGAGGCGCAATGCACTGCGGGGCTCTGGAAATTTCGACCATCTGGTGTTATTTAAAGCGCATTTCGCCTTCATTGAATTGCGGCCGCCGCGTACGGAGTCGAACCTGTGACCTTTGGGTGAGCGGCCGAGCACTGTAGCTCCTGTACGCAATCGAGACGGGCTCTCCTAGTGAAATTAACGAAAGTCTACTAAAGTTCCGATACAGCTTTTAAAATCCGCGCCATTTCTCCCTCAATTGTGGATGCACACAGGTCTGCACCAATGGGCGTGCACTCCGGACTGACGTCACGAACTGAACCGCCGGTAACTCCACCTACGGATAACCTTGTCGAGTATACATGAACGGACTATTTCTGCAATCGCGGAGGCAATAGGCTGTATACCACGCGTCGGTTTTTCGCTTGTTAGCAAAGTGAAATTTCACAGTCCCGAAAATACCACTTTCGTACCGCAAGACGGCGCTTGGCGTAGGCGAGAAAACGCGCCAAAATATAACGCTCGTGGAGCCACTACGCACCAAACACGGTGACGTCATTGATTTTGAAGATGTCTGCTCTTCTGGGTCCTACGTCGTTCGAAATCGGTAAAAGGCGAAGTACCTTGTCATCGGCGTGCCATAGACCTAGCATACGAGCCCATGTTACGAGACTGCAAAAATACATTTTGAAATATTTGACGCCACGCGCGGAAATTTTGGCGCTAAGTTTAAAAAGAAAACTACAACGTTTATTTTTTCGCTAATAATTAACCTATTGTAGTAAAACTTGTGGCATTAGAGTTCTCAGAGTACACTTTATCAATCCAAACCAAATCGTTGTTTCTCTTTAGTGTCCCTACATTGGAGTACTGGCGGTCGCCAGACATTTTTTGTTTAAATTTTTGTTTACATGCTATGCCATTTTTTGTTTGCTATGCAACATCAATGCACTCCACACGCCGGAACCAGACAGCACGTATAAAACAGTTTACTGTGATTTTAAAGTTTTCGTCGCCCAGCATCTGCAAGTCATCCATGCCGCAATCGACATTATCACGACAAGGCGCAACACAGTTCGCTGGGTTTCGCGAAATTGGGGTCCTTTGTGTAGCGCCTATGAATCGCGAAAATCGCTGTCATAGTTCCTGTACGACAGTTCGCTCGTCGCTGTATACGTGAACCACGTGCGACTCCATGGCAGCAAATGAGAGCTGTTGCTTGTATACACCCTTTCACAGGGGTCAAAGAAAAACGCCGCCATGTTAGGCTGCACGCGGGAATATGCGAAGACTGAAGTCGAATTCTCGGCAGTTCATTTTTTTCGGGGGGGGGGGGGTCTATTTAACTTGAGCAGCTCAGAAAGTACCATGGCGGCGCTCAGAGAGCCGTTTCTGAAAACGTCTGTACTTCCCGTAACGCCAAACTTATGTTGACATGCACGTCACTATATAAGAAGCCGTCTCTAAGATATTGAACCTGATTCTGCTGTTTTAAGGGAGCAGTGTCAAAAGTATATTCATTGCATTCTCAAGCCCTATACGATATTCTAGGTCTGTTCTATTCACCTGCACCAGTCGGGACCGTGGTTCACGACTGTGCACGCGAAATTCAGAAATTGTGCAGCGTGAGTATGCAGCGGTGTAGGTGCAGCACGACAACCAAAACGAATGACGATGTGCCGACGTGGTGCAGGCCTTATTTGACCGATGACGAATCGCACATGCGGACAGTTCATGAGGCGCAGACATCTGCGAGCAGACCGTCAGCGCGTAAAAGGTGCAGGAACATCGTGAACCAGTCCTCAGCACCTCTTCTGCATCCTTTTGAAACGAATGACGAAATTCAGAGCCGGGTCGTCAATGCTGCATCGCTGAAACGAATGGCAAGATGCAGCACCTGGTGAACTGCATTGTTCACGTGGTGCAGGCGAATCGAACGGACCATCTATTTAAGGTTTTCGACACCCGTGTTCTTATTACGAGCTATACAACCCGAAAAAAAGTAGTGACATCTACAATTTCTCCTTTCGAGGGAATGAACGCCCGGCATTTGATCATTGTTCTGGTTCACGCGCTCAGCAAAGACACAACCACACGAGACGCTAGCTAGCAAGGGACTGTTTATTGATGGCTACCGCGCCGCGCGCGCACCCTCTCTCAAGGTGGCCAGGTGAGGTGGGATCATCCCGATTTATTAAGCGGTGGCCCGCCTGGTACATCCTCCTTTTTCTTTAGGTGATGTAGTCGGCAAAGCGCGTCGGTGCTCTACGTGGCCTAGTTGATCTTCTGAGACTCGAGTCGGCTGCTTCTTGTGCCTGGCAAGTGACCTTATGCTGGGACGGGACCACGTCGGGGTCCCTTGATGGTTGACTTGCAATGGGTGGTGCACGTGCAGCTGACTGGTTCAGTAGAGCATCCGATGCAGGCGCCTGTTGCGACGGATGTCGTTCCTTTCGTGATGCGGATGCTGTTGTCAAATCGGGCGCTGTATCTGATGTTGAATGTTGTCTATGCTGTATAGGCGACGGGATTATCGGTGCGACATCCTTGTCATCCAGTGGGTCTAAGTGTTCGGGCGTCCTTTTTAGATGCTGACGATTCCTTCGATAACGCCGGCCTTCATCTGTACAGACTATGTAAGATCTAGGGCCAGCAAGTTTCTCTACTCGGGCTTTCGGAAACCACCCTTTGTCGTTTCTTATTCTGACGACGTCCCCTTCGGAGAGAGGTGTGAGAGGTATGCCTTTGCAGTGATCCTGTGGATGTTTCCGCACTGACGATGTCGAAGCCGATGAGAAGTCTGGAAGTCGTCCCCGAAGCATCCGTCCCATAAGGAGCTGACTTGGTGTGCGTCCGTCTATCAGGGGCGAGATTCGATAATTGAGCAGTGCAACCCAAAACTCCTCGCCAGCATACTCACTTTTCTTCAAGAGGCGCTTTACGACCTGTACCCCTTTCTCAGCTAAACCATTGGCCCTGGGGAAGTGTGGACTGGATATGGTATGAGTAAAATCGTATTTTACTGCAAACTGTCTAAACTCTCGCGATGTGAACTGTGGTCCTCCATCGGTACAGACTTCAATGGGTATACCGTGGCGAGCAAACATGGTACCTAGTGTGTCCACTACGACCTGACTTGTTGACTGAGGCAACTGTTCCACTTCTGGGTAGTTGGAGTAGGCACAGTACGCAACCAGGTAACGCTTGCCCCCATGGTCAAATAGGTCGACACCAATTCGCTGCCACGGCCGCGTTGGGATTTCCCTCGATAACAGTGGCTCTGAAGGTTGCCGGTAGGCAAAGTGCTGACATGTGACACACTTGCTAATGAGTGACTTGATGTCAGCATTCATCCCAGGCCAGTACATCAGAAGGCGTGCTCTGGCTTTGCACTTGCTCATTCCCAAATGGCCTTCATGAAGACGTTGCAGCATGGATCGCCTCAGACTCTTTGGGATGACCACCCTGCTGCCCCGCAAAAGCACTCCATCAACATATGACAGTTCTGACAAACATGGAGCTAATTCGCCTGAGAATGGTCGTCCTTCCTGGAGTGCCTCCACCACTTGCTTGAGGTATGGGTCCGCCAGGATTGCAGAGGTCAGTTCAGTCTTCGTGTTCTCACTTACGATGCTGGCTAGCACGCGAGTCGCATGGATGCATACGTCTTGTTCGCTTTCTCCGTCACTCGGTTGGGTTCCTGGAATTCGGGACAGCGTGTCCGCCACTAGCAGATGCTTCCCAGGAACATACTGCAATTTGATATCAAAAGGCATTAGCCTCAAAAAATAGCGCTGCAATCGTGGTGGCATTTCACTCAGGTTCTTTTGTGAAATAGCAAGCAAAGGTCGGTGGTCTGTTTCGACTGTCACTGATAACCCCAGTACGAACTCCCGGAAACGCTCACAAGCAAACGTCACGGCCAGCGCTTCCTTTTCAATTTGGGCATATTTTGTTTCAGCCTTCGAGAGCACCCTTGAAGCATAACCCACTGGGCGCCAATCTTGGTCATGGAGTTGAAGAAGAGCAGCACCTACTGCAAAGCTTGATGCATCAGCTGAGAGTTTCGTTTGCTTCAATGGGTCAAAAACTGCGATCACTGGAGCCGATGTCAAAGCCTTAATAAGATCTTTCCATTCTTTGTCATGGTGAACTTCCCATATGAATTCAACATCATTCTTTATCAATGACCTAAGGGCGTCAGTTCTTTTTGAGAGATTAGGTATGAATTTGCCAAAGTAATTCATAATACCTAAAAACCTTTGAACTTCCTGTTTACTCGACGGCTTTTGCATGTTGGCAACGCATTCAATGAGACTAGCATCGGGTTTTATTCCTTCTTTGCTGATACAATCTCCCAGGAATTTAACTTCGGCCTTAGCGAACAGACACTTTTCTTTGTTCAGTGTCAGGCCAGCCTTTCTCGCTGCCATCAGTGCTGCACGCAGGCGTTGATCATGCTGCTCTTTTGATGCACCCCAAATTAAAATATCATCGACATATACGCGTGTGCCCGGCAGGTTTTCAAACACTTCCGTCATTGCCTTTTGAAATACTTCGGGGGCGGACGCGATACCAAATGGCAGGCGCAAAAAACGGTATCTTCCGAACGGCGTGCTAAAGGTGCAGATCTTTGAAGTGTCTTCGTCTAAGGGGATCTGGTGAAACCCGCTATTGGCATCAAGCTTGGTGAACATCACCGCTCCTGCCAGCTCTGCTTCTATTTCTTCACGTGAGGGTAGGTGATAATGCTCGCGTTTAAGGCTTCGATTAATGTACCGCGGGTCCAGGCATATTCGCATGCGGCCATTCTTCTTCATAATAAGAACAAGTGGACTCACCCAGTCCGACGGCTCTTCCATTTTGCATATGATGCCCTGCGAGACCATCCGGGCCAACTCCTGCTTAAGTGGCGCTCGCAGTGCGTGTGGCACTTTCCTCGGCGGCATGATCGTGGGGCGCGCATCATCCTTCATTGCCAGCGAGTATGGTCTACTGATGCAGCCCAGCCCGTGGAATAACTCCGGGAACTCGGTGACCCAGTCGGTGCTAACGTCACTTCTTGAAGACACATCGTGAACGCGGGAAATCAGCCCGAAGCGCTCTGCTGCATTCAATCCGAGTAGGACTTGCTTGCCTCTCTTGACCACAAAAAAACTGATATTCTCTTGCTGCTCTCCTAGACGTAGTGGCAGACTGATAACGCCCAAATGATGTATTTTGCTTCCTTCGTAGTTAGTAAGTACTGTGGTCGATGGCCGCACCATGGTCGGCAAACGCATCCTGCGAAAGTACGAGTACGGCAATATGTTCGCTTGCGCTCCTGTATCCACTTTCAGTTCTGTCGGGTGCCCGGCAAGGTCCCCTGCCACCGTCCAATCCTGATTTTTGGACACGTTTCTGATTTGCACCGTGAGAACTTGAATGTCTTCATCGGTAGCGTCCGAGGACTCCTCCAGTGCATCTTCTGTTGCAGCGACGCCTAACTCATGAACGCCGCGTCTACTCCTGCAGCAAGCTGCAAAATGGTTTCTTTTGTTGCACAGCGTGCACGTTTTTCCAAACGCTGGGCAGCGTCTTGGTCCGTGAATCTTGCCACAGTAGCCACAGCGTCGACGTTGTCCGCTCGTTCGAGACTGTCCGGCAGCGTTTGCAATTTTTTCGACTCTCTGCACCTTTGCTTCGCTTTCAAGAGCACGGTTCTGCGTTGCTGCCAGTTCCGCGGCTTTGCAGATTTCTACAGCTGATTCTAGGGTTAAGTCCTTCTCCTGAAGCAGGCGTGCACGTAGCTTCTTGTCGACGATACCGCACACTATCTGGTCCCTCACCATCGAGTCCCTAAGTTCGCCAAAATTACAAGTCTGTGCTTTCAACTGAATATCGCGCAAAAACTGTTCGAAAGGTTCACCATCCTGTTGTTGCCGACTGCGCAAAACGTACCTCTCGAATGTCTCGTTGCACCGAGGCGTGCAGTAGTCTTCGAAGGCTTTGACGATCGAGTCATAGTCTTCTCGTTGTTCTGCTGATAGAGGTAGGGTGTTAAACACTTCAATTGCCTCTGGGCCCGCGACGTGTAGAAAGATGGCAGCCTTCTGTGCTGGCGTCCGTTTCTTGTTGGTCTCAGTAGCTTTGAAGTAGAGTTCGATTCGTTGGCGGAACTTTTTCCAGTTGTCGGCCGGAGCATTTGTCAGTACAAGTGGCTCGGGTGGTGGTAGGCAGTCCATCTTCAGCGCAGGGTTCGACTGTTACACTTCTGACACCATGTTCTGGTTCACGCGCTCAGCAAAGACACAACCACACGAGACGCTAGCTAGCAAGGGACTGTTTATTGATGGCTACCGCGCCGCGCGCGCACCCTCTCTCAAGGTGGCCAGGTGAGGTGGGATCATCCCGATTTATTAAGCGGTGGCCCGCCTGGTACAATCATCGACCCTGTTTTTCTCACCTTTATAAGTAACCTAAGGTGTGTATTCTATAGTGCTCTATTAAGGAAAATAAACTTTTTTAGCCTCTCCATCATAATGTTTGTGGGAATCAGATTAAAAGAAGTGCTCCGGCTACGAAAAGAAAAGTTACCACGGATTGATTTTCGTGTTCGTTGCACTCACAAAAAGAAGTTTTTGTCACAAGTTTGATGAACGCCTTGAACGCTAGCTGTGGTTTTGAGTCGTGACTACGCAAACAAAGCGCCAGTTCTCTAAATTGTTAACCACTTTTTCTGAACTCCCGTAGGTAAATTACATGCACTCTAAAGATTGGTGCACACCGGTGACTATAGCAGTGGTCGCACCCACTACCGGCCTTTAAATGCGCAGCATTTCTTAGCAAAATTCGGCGACGTTGAGAGTATCTATCTACTAGCCGCTTACGTTTGGGTGCTCTCGTTTTCACCACCTTAACTTGGCGCGAACAAAAATTAGCATGAGAGGGTAAAGATGGTTTGACGAATATGACGCGCTGGTGAAGACATGAATTATGTGATAGTCCCGTCGCGTACGTCGTCAAACACTTCCCGCCAGACAGTAGCACATACCCACGAGCGGGTATGTGCCGGTGGTATGCGGGTATGTGCCACAAGTGATTGACATTTAGTATACCCAAGAACGACGAGAACACACATGGGCAATTGTAACGCTCGGGCTTTAAGAGATACTCGACATCGGTGGCGTCGACCCAACGAATGCAAAGAATAAATGTGAGGCTGGAATCGAACCCAAGCATTCTGCGTGGTGAAGAAGCCTTCTACCATACAGAGCTACGCCAGGTCTTGGAACTACTTATTAAATAGACGCTAATCTTCGTGAAACGTCAATAGTTGTTGCAGTGCTGCCTACCCGATTTTACAAACATTACACATGTACTCCTTTGATACAGCCGTCACGTCGCTTCAACGTCAATTGTGGTTAATTAGTTGCCGTGCGCTGAAGTTGATTTATGTAGAAGTGTCCAGGGCCAGCATTTTCGCGAGAATTAGTGCTACATATCAGCTTCTGGTGTTAAAAATACGCACGTTCCAGTTGGCATCGTTGCGCAAGTGCGAACAACTGGTTATATAAACATTTGCCACTTTTCCACATATGTCTGTGCGTGCAAAATTCGTCTGTATATTTAGCGTGATTTAGTGACGTGTTGCTTAGTGCAACATGGTCACCTTCCCTCCGCATGCTTCGCATAACGTGCCCCGCCGTGGTGGTCTAGTGGCTAAGGCACTCGGCTACTGACCCGCAGGTCGCGGGTTCAAATCCCGGCTGCGGCGGCTGCATTTCCGATGGAGGCGGAAATGTGTGCCCGTGTGCTCAGATTTGGGTGCACGTTAAAGAACCCCAGCTGGTCGAAATTCCCGGAGCCCTCCACTACGGCGTCTCTCATAATCATATGGTGGTTTTGGGACGTTAAACCCCACAAATCAATCAATCAATCAGTCGCATAACGTCGATTCCCAGGTATACGCGTGGGATCTGCCAATTTTGTTTTCCCTTTGGAGCCTTCTGTGCTGCCAGCGCTTACACGATGGTATAGCGCATCAGCGCCATGGCAATCTCTTCTTCTTCGCTTGAATAGAACTCCTTGACGCTGCTGGGAACGCTGTGCGATAATGGACGAAAACAACAAATGCGGCGCGCTCGGTTCGCTCCGCTCACTCAGCTATAGCGGCGATCAGCTGATCGGCGCCCGGTCTCGAGAGTTCTCGCTGATAACGAGATCCGGATGTGACTTTCTGCGTTTGCAAGTTCCGGTCGCTCGCATGCAACCTCTGCCGGTGTGAACATCAGTCGCTTCTCGGTCGCCAGTCGCAAATGGTCGCGTGACCGCTGCTATAGTCGCCGGTGTGCACCAGCCTTAAAACGTTAACTTTGTCTTAACACACATTGGTAAATTGTATTTGGGCTTGTGAAACACTCGTCAGTGTGAGGCCCACGGGGCGGCTTCATGCTCTCCCAAAGTAGAGTAAGTAATCTATGTCGTTAACAACTTTTTTACTAAAGAGGTTTCTTAAACGCACGCTGAGCGCGGCCTAATGT
This sequence comes from Rhipicephalus microplus, assembly GCF_043290135.1. Taxonomy (NCBI): domain Eukaryota; kingdom Metazoa; phylum Arthropoda; class Arachnida; order Ixodida; family Ixodidae; genus Rhipicephalus; species Rhipicephalus microplus. The sequence goes on along the minus strand of NC_134708.1, from coordinate 20,035,730 downwards.
AATACCGGTACAGCTCAAACCTCTCTAATAGTTGAGTATACATCGTATACTTATTCGTCGAAGAATTGTTCTAAACACACAATGGTGGCGGTATACGGCCAGGAAATCCTCGTTCAAACAAACCTGCATGATGACAGTCGCGATTATAGCTTCGCAATAGACGAAATAGTCAAATAGTTTCGCAAATAGAGAAGACTCATTGTATGGCGGACTTTTTTTTTTTTTTTTGCGCCGCATCGCTGTTGCCAAGAAATAGGGGCGTGTTTGCTCAATCGATACTGTTCATCCCCAACTAGTAACGTTAGTTCGTCACAATGCACAGTCGCGGCCAGTGTTTGAGGGAACACGGAACGGGTGACCGTTTAGGGAGCCTACATGAACGGCCGTTTAACACGGCGGTTCATGTAGGCTCCCTAGTGACCGTTCTCCGCGGAGCGCCACGACGGGCGCCGCGCGAACTATTGCGGCGCAAGCGCGATCAGTGCCCCAGGAGAAGTTAGCTGTGCGTCGTCTGCTACGGTGCCTTCTACTTCGCCTCGAGCGGAGAAACTTGTAGATTGCGCGCGTGCGAAGTGGGAGGCACCGAAGCAGACGACGCGCAGCCAAGTCCACCTCTGTCGCTGATTGCGCATGCGCCGCGATAGTTCGCGCGGCGCCCGCTTGGTGGGCCGAAAAGAGCGGCCATGCGTGCCGCGTTTTTTTCCAACAGTGGCCGCGACTTTACACGTGATCTGGAGAAGTCGGTGCCTGGCAGAAGCTCGTCGAAAATGGCGGCGTGCAGCGTTCCCAGCCTTTGCATCGCATGTATCAAATCGTTTTCGGATACCTATAGTTGACGAACCGGAAGTGAGTGGTGTTCTTGCCCTAATTACTAAAGTGCTGGCACCCACTGCTTTTTGCAGTACACGTGGCGATAAAACCGAAATTTCCAGCGGGGCCGTATACTGAGTTCGGGAAAAGAAACAAGTTTATCCGACTCCCCGTGCTATGCATGAGTGGAGCTTACCTTTATGCTTTGTTTGTAACCGACAATATAGTGCTCTAAATCACCCCCCCCCCCCATTTCATAAATGCCCACTTTTCCTATAGGTACCCGGGGAAAATTGTTCCCCAATTGTCGGCTAAATATACCTTTAGTGAGAGAGATAGAATGATTTCTTCGAAAGCAGAGAATGCATAGACGTATATGTGTAGGTTTGCTGTATAAGGGTTATTTTTTTGATGAGGGTATTCGTTATGCCAATCATCTGCCGTAATTTGCAAAGAGTAAACTGTCATCGCCATTAACCAGCACGTGACATCTTCCTCTACTGTGCGTTGATTTGTGCCGCGTGGAATTCAATAACTCTGATGGGCCAAGGAACGAGCAAAGAGAGAGAGAGAGAGGGAAATATATATATATATATATATATATATATATATATATATATATATATATATATATATATATATATATATATATATATATATATATATATATATATATATATATATATATATATATTTATATATATATATATATATGGACAGAGGGAGGCCCGCCACGATGGCAGGCCTATATTGGTGATGTTGCCAGACTGCTGAACCGAAGGGGGCGGGAACGAATCGCGGCTGCGACGGCCGCATTTTCTGTGGGTATACGAAAATGCCGGAGGTCCGTGTTACTATATATAGATTAGATTTAGGTTCACGTCGAACTACCCAATATGGTATAAATTTCCTGAGCACTCCGCTTGGGCGTCTCTCTCTGATAATCATGCCGCACGTGGTTTATATAGTGTGAGGCTTCGGAAATTTAGAATTTACACACACACACACACACACACACACACACATATATATATATATATATATATGTATGTAACTCATCCCCTGATGAAAAGAGGACCCCTCCCGAAACTGTTGGGAAATAAATATATTTATCCTTGTTGACAACGCTTCCGTTGTGCCATATCCTATATATATATATATATATATATATATATATATATATATATATATATATATATATATATATATATATATATATATATATATATCCACTTCTCTCTTCACGTTTATCCTATAATTTGGTCTAATAACTCCCCCTGTACTTTCCTCGGCATTATTGTCTGTTAGATTTCATTATTATAGTGTCAAAACATGGAAAAACGAGCCCTTAAGTATACACTTCTTTCTCTTATTCATTAACGAGGGTCTCGTACTGGCAGACTTGGCGCCTTAGGTTGTATACGAGGGACTGTATGGGTCAGCTGCCAGCTCGTAATAGGTTCACGTGCTAAGTGACGCCACACAGGCTCATAAAAGAGTGTGCCACATTCGCCGCCATGGCTACAGATGGCGCTGACTGACACTCGCACGTTTAAATTCACATATATATCCAATAAAATGCCTGGGGGATAGTCGCCGTGCACGGTAGCTCAGTGGTAGAGCATCGAAGGCGTTATTCGAAGGTCGCAGGTTCGGTTCCTGCCCATGGCAAGTTATATTTTCACCTACTTGTTTTCTTCACATTTACCACATAATTCGGTCTAATAACCTCCCCTCTGTTCTTCTCGCCGATATTGTCTTTTAGATTTCATTATCATAGCATCAAAACACATAAAAACCAGCCCTTAAGTATACACTTCTTTCCCTTATATATATATATATATATATATATATATATATATATATATATATATATATATATATATATATATAATGTGTTTGTGTGTGTTTGCGCCACTGTGCTGCCATAATACGTTTTGTATGTTCACTATACTGTACTATGTAAAACGTAGTGCAGGGTACGTTCTATTATGCGGCACAGAGCATTGAACAAAAACAAAAAAAGGCCAATATAGCACGTTCAAATGAAAGCACGTGACTTCGATGTTGGTTTCACAATTCTATAATAATAATAATATCTGTGGTTTTACGTCCCAAAAACCAAGATGAGAGACGCCTTAGACGCCTTATAAACATAAACATAAAAACAAGCAGACACAAGGACGATTTGTTTCGGGCTTGGCGGCTATTGGGAAGCCTACACCCCCCATCATCTTCCCCCACAACACACTCATATATATTCCTATCGCCCTCGCAATGTCCAATATCTGCATTGATTGAGCGCACCAGTGCTCCTTCGTGCAGTTCCCAACGCGAAGCCCGGCTTACAGGTATATGCAATATTTATTATGCGAAACGGGTGGTGTCCGTGTCTCGATCGAAGCGCTGAGCTCCGGACTCGGGTTTTGCGCGTGTGTATAATCAATAGGGGGGCGGTGGCCAGCTTTCGCGCGAGCCAGCCAGCCAGCCAGCATTGAAGTTTCCACAGCGAGCGGCCGTATGAGCCGAGAGCCCCAGCCGTGGTGCTCGGGACTTGGGCGCCGAGTCGGCCGCGAGTGTGTATGCAAATCCAATCTCTCATTCTCCCTTTTGCGCGACGGTCTCGTTCGAGTTCGAATGCGTCGCCAGCCACGCCTCTCCCACCCACCCCTTCTTTTTTTTTTTGCGTTTACTATACCTATATAGGAGGTCGCATTCTCTTTTTGATTGTGCATGCTTGGGTCATAGTGCTATAGCATAAAAGAAAGTTTCAAAAAAGTTCGTGAACGTTTGGTACTGAACCAATCCTTCCGTGCTACGAACATTTGTCACGGTAAACAAATGGTACGACTGAGTTACTGCACGTAAGTGTGATTACAATATCGCAAAAGAAGGAAGCGAAGGGAAGGGAGAGGGGCATATGGAGCTCTAAGCATGCACGCTACGCTGTCTGTCGTTCTGACTTGAGTTTGCACACCCTATACTTTTATCGGTGCGGCAGGGAATCGCATCTGCAGCCTTGTGCTATTAAACATTAGAAAAGAATATGCCCACCGGCTTTTTAGGGGCGAAGCTCCTTAGGGCGTGGCTGTGCGTCCCCTGTAGCTTGTATGTAGCCACCTCTAGTTTAGTTCTTGCAGTGTTCACTAGATGGTGGTACCGTCCCCTGTATCTAGCCACCTCTAGTTTAGTTCTTGCAGTGTTCACTAGATGGCGGTACCGTCTCCTGTATGTAGCCACCTCTCGTTTAGTTCTTGTAGTGTTTACTAGATGGTGGTACTTGTAGCTGATGATGAAAAGATGCAAGATGTTATAAACTAGAAAGCGGTACTTGTAGTTGATGAAAGACGCGAGATCTTATAAAATAGAAATGATGTCACATATGGTGCGTGTCATAGGTTGAAGGCAATCGTTCGATTTAGTGCGGCGACGTACGCTATGGGGAGCGATGTAATAAAATCGAGTGGGCAAAATGTACAGAGGATTCATGGTTTACCAGGTTTACCTCCGGAGCTTCGCCCACTCATCATCATTCACTTCGTGGATATGGCGGAATTTTTCCCCCTTTCTATTTGTAGCGTTTGATCATTCTCTTCCTTATATTCAATATTTCGGGGGACAAAAAGGTTGCGAATATTTGATACTGAACCGATTCCCCTGTGCAAATAAATTTCTTTGGTGAATAAATGACATTACATCGAGCTTCTCCGAGGGATCCGTCAACGAGCGGAGAGGCTACGGTACTATAGCCAACGGCTGGGTGGGGACTTACATGATCGGCCTGCCGCATCGTCTCTCACGACCAAAATAAAGTTGTCTGCCTGCCTGTCTGTCTGTCTGTCTGTCTGGCTGTACTTCTGCCTGTCTGTACATCTATCTATCTATCTATCTATCTATCTATCTATCTATCTATCTATCTATCTATCTATCTATCTATCTATCTATCTATCTATCTATCTATCTATCTATCTATCTATCTATCTATCTATCTATCTATCTATCTATCTATCTGTCTGTCTGTCTGTCTGTCTGTCTGTCTGTCTGTCTGTCTGTCTGTCTGTCTGTCTGTCTGCCTGTCTGTCTGTCTGTCTGTCTCTGTTTGTCTGTCTCTGTCTGTCTGTCTGTCTGTCTCTGTTTGTCTGTCTCTGTCTGTCTGTCTCTGTCCGTCTGTCTCGGTATGTCTGTCTCTGTCTGTCTCTGTCTCGGTCTGTCTCTGTCTGTCTGTCTGTCTGTCTCTGTCTGTCTGTCTCTGTCCGTCTGTCTCGGTATGTCTGTCTCTGTCTGTCTCTGTCTCGGTCTGTCTCTGTCTGTCTCTGTCTCGGTATGTCTCTGTCTCGGTCTGTCTCTGTCTGCCTGTCTCTGTCTGTCTGTCTCTGTCTGCCTGTCTCTGTCTGTCTGCCTGCCTGCGGATAAGTGCAATCGCGAAATCAAGAAGGGACAGATCTGGCCATCTTTTCTGATTACACGAGAGCAACAACTAATGCATGCAATAAGGGCAGTCGGGGAAGGATAAAGGCACTGTCAACGAACTAGCATCGTGCCCATAAGTTAGATCACTATATCCGGTATTCGTTGTAGAGGTATGCATAAAAATTATCCGGCTGAGAAATAGCCATAGATAGGAAAATTAATGCAGAAGTTTCTTGTCCAACGACTGTAGAGTAGAGGTAGCGTTTGGTGGTATAAACACCAAGCAAGCTGCCTTCAGCACAACCGAAACTTCATTCGCCTAACAAATTGTTTAAGAAGGTTTTAACATCACAACCTCGCTTTTTTAAAATAAAAATCAGTTCATTCTCTGAATACATGTTTTCATGTTTATTCTACGGGAGTTTTTAACAGTACTTAAAATCAGTAATGATTCGTTTCAGCCAATATCGCGGCGGCTCGCGTTTTCGGTTTCTACAATAATAGAATAATTTCGATGGTAAATTACGTGTAACGAGCTGAATGTTTCGCTGAAGCAAGTAATTCGCTTTAACCGTGTTTGCTAAAACGGGGTCAACACTATAGCAGGTGTGTAAAGGTATATTTGGGGTTGAAGGTATTTTCTGGCAGAGGCATGTATTGTCTGTCTTTCTCTCTATAGAGATAAGGGAACTATAGCGTCACATTTACTGGGTTGGACATACTTTGTTCTTTTTGTCACACACACACACACACACACACACACACACACACACACACACACACACACACACACACACACACACACACACACACACACACACACACACACACACACACACACACACACACACACACACACACACACACACACACACACACACACGCACGCACGCGCACACACAGGTTATGCATTATAGCTGGTTTATACAGACATTTATAGCCTTGAACGATGGCTTCTGTTCTTTCGCACACTTTCACCATCTCGTTGAATGAGTCGAGTCACCGGATGAGTCAGTCACCGGACCACCGTATACGCATACGCGTATACGGTGGTTCGGTGAACCAAGTTCGCTATACATAATATCATAGCGACAGGAAAATGTCAGGCCGATGCACCTGCTGCGACCCTGAATGACGCGACAATCGGACGTGCGCCCATTCAATGAGGACTTCAAAAGTTCGCGCGTCGTCTGCTCATTATTATCGTCGTCTGCTTCACAATGGCAAGTGCGCGCCGACGAATGCGCTACGCCTCGCGAGACCGGATGTGACGTGAAAACCTGTCTGTCGTGCGTTTCGTATTTAGCGGGCCCGTCGCCTGCTACTAAGTCACCACCGTTGCTGCTATATAGCATCCATTCAGTAACACCGCCCAGTGCATATTCAATGGCACCGCGCTGTGTTGCGAAACTGCGACTGTGACATATCGGGCTTTCATCCATTTCTTCTTTTTTCTTATCGTCTGCTACGCCTTTCTCTGCGGTCGTCTGCCTCGGATTTCTTCTGCAGTGCACGCGAATTGTGCTCTTGCGTAACGTAGCGTGACCGGAAACGGAAGTGATCTGTTTGCTACAGTGCGCGCGTGCAGTCATGGTCGCGAGATCGTTGACCGTGAGATTTGTGTGTTCGTCTCGCTTCGATTAGCGCGTGGTGAGCTAGGCCCCCTGGCGGCCGGCCCGCGCTCAATTTACTTAACGCATCAAGTGATGCGGTGAACCTGTTTTTTCTTTATCACAGTAGCGTCTGACTGACATAAATAAATTACAAAAATAAATGCATTGTAAGCGCCGTAACGTCGTCGTCTTTTGTGTGTGGCTACAAAAAGTTGCCGAAAAAAAAAAAACGTTTGCAGTAATGACAAGAAGGGAGGAAAGCCAGTCCTTTAGGAGCCTTTTCCAGCCGTATAGCGCTCCGTGAAGGATTACCATTTGATTGCGTGGCCAGAGGGCGCTGCGCTTGATACGTGTGCTATATACTGTGAAACGCGGCATGAATTCTCCTCTTAATAACGTGTACCGTGCATCGACTTCACTAATGCTTCGCGGCGTCGTTCGTTTAATGGCATCGCGGTTTATGCTCCGCTTGTGTTTCATTTGCTTTGATTTATTCTTCTTTATCGTATGATTGTAGAAAAAGGCCTGAAACGCTGCTTTTTTCTTTTCTCGATACATCCATCTTTTAGAAGGAGGTGCAGTCTGCAATCTGTTGGAAAACAAAAACAAAATAAAAGGCGGAGTGCTTCCGATGCCGTTGTTGTCGGTGCACAGCGCGTAACCTGGTATAGTTTTACACAGCGAGGCTTCGTTGTTGGTGGAGGAAGCTTTCTTTTAGGCCTAACCACAATTTTCTTATTCGCGTGTGATAGCGCAGAAGTGCGTTCATTGTGCGTGACTTCAACCTATACACTTGAATTAAGTTTGGCACGCTTAAAGCTAAACAGAGATAGGGCATAACCATGTCAGGTTCTTTCGTATGAGAGCATCCTTTGATTTAGATTCAAGGAATTACAGCTTAAACATTAGTCAAAGTTATTCAGACATGGCCACATTGGCCATCATTTGGACAACACTAGCCGACGCTAGCCAGTGCTTATGGTGATGTCGGTAGCTCTCAGTAAATGCGTGGTGCATTGGCCGCGTAATTACCGTTCGCCATTCACGAATCTCGAGGTGGAGGATGAAGGGGTAAAGAAATGCTAAGTTCTGGTGGCCGCATTCACAAGAATACCTTTCACCATGCGTAGGTGCTCGCACGAAAAATAACGCCTTTTACAGCAGGGCTGTTTGGCCGAGGTTTGCCATGTCTGTTATATATCAATCATCATCATCACTATCACTATAAATCATCAACTATCAATCATCATCTGCCGGCACACGCTCAGTCACCGCCGAAACACTTTGGACATGACTGCCAAGAGAAGCTGGTAGTCCCTTGCGTGTTCCCTTTTTAATTGGTGGACCAACGTGGTGGGTTGCGGGATTTGCCCTAATTATGTGGCCGATACGTGCAATATGAGTTTATTATCAGGTTTACCGTGCTAAAGTTTACCGTACAGAGCTGTTATGGTCGAGGGGTGAGAAAGATAGAAAGCGAGAGAACAACGGCCGATAGAGAGAGAGGGAGAGACAGAAAAAAGAGAAAAATGACAAAGAAGCAAACACGTACGTAGAGAAATAAAGACAACATATATAAACGGTTTGAAAAAGAGAACAAACATGGTCATTGATACTATAGTATAGTAAAATATAGTATATTGTGAGACGAATTGGGCAAATAGACGTAAATAAAGCGAAATAATTATACATGCAAACTAAAATAAGAATATAGGAAAGAGCAGTCATAGCCATGTATATTATGTACAGCAAAGGGGTAGGAAAGAGACAGGTGAGAGGGTTAAAAGGCCAGCCAACTCACGAGCTATAGGTGCCCACCGGCTCTGCTATGACCCAGCCTTGCGCGGATTAGTGCAAGTTGCGCTATTTTTTTTTTCTTTTCAGTTCAGCATTGTAGAGTGACAAAAGTCGAACGTATATCATTCGTATCGTCTCCGTATATGGCGTGGTATATAGTTTCGACTGGTGACCATATATGCAGGAGGCCACGAGCAGACGACGCACATGACGTCCAGATGACGCATGCTCAGACATCCAGACGGCACGAATACATCCAGGCCGTCCATACGTACTTGAGCAGACGGCATGCAGACGGCGTGCGTTCGCGTCAAACAAAGGGGGCGCCACGGGGAAGGCGACGCTCTCTTTCCGGGTATAGCATGCAGGCGTGCTAGACGGGTTGTAGTATAATTGTCGGGGTCTGACTGCTCTTCTCGCATTCAGACATGCTCTGCACGCGGTAATTACTTCTAGGGATAAACCCTGCTGCGACAAGCGTGAGCCGCTTGCAAAAAGAAATTAAAAAAAAAGATAGAAGGTTTCTACGTTTCCGCACTGATTCACGAGTAGCATGCACTTTTTTGGCACGGTTTCAGTTCCACCTTCATTATTTTCCTGTGTTGCCCTGGGCTGTTTTTGTAGGGGCAACCGCCCATCGCCAGAACGAAAGCCTCCTTAATCAAGAGGCGTTTCGTGATTTTTCCGCTAGAGGACGCATGCGCCGTAGCATCGAGTAAAAAGTGTATTTAGTCTCCCCCTTGCGAAAAGTCCATGTACTACGGGAAAAATTCTATATTTTTAGAAAGAAAAAAAAACACTGACGCTGAATTTCGCAGTATCATGCGACCGATCAGTAAGTGCCGAAGTGTATTCTAAATGTATAGGCTGGGCGCTATAATTAGTCCAATGAAGGCCGTCCGAGGCATGAGATGGTATAGTGTTAAATTCTTTTTATCTCACTTATGTCTGCTAGCTTAAGTCACTTCGTGAAGGCCACATCAAATTAAATTGAGTCGCACCATATGCACCTCGATTTTGACGCAGGCATCGAGCAGACAATTTTCGTTCTATTTTTTTTCGTAACCGCGTCGTATCAAGCGAATCTTTTGCTATATACGAAGTCAATAATATGCTTTGTCAAATACGAATTAGGTTCTCTTCTTGATTGCCTAAATTGACAAGCATTTCATATTGCACCAATTTGACTGCAGCTATAGGAGCGTAGGTGTAGTTTGCCGGCCACATCGGTAAGTTCACCCCGAATCCATTATTGAGATCAGTGGCTTGCACACTCCTGTTCCACTTGCTCGCTTACACTAATTCAATGAATAAATAAATACGGAAATAAGTAAATGAGTAAATAAGTAAGTAAACTCACAAATAAATACAGAAATAAACAAACAAACGAATAAATAAATAAATAAATAAATAAATAAATAAATAAATAAATAAATCAGTACATTCTATTCCCATCGCACGACCTCATCTGTTGTGAAATCAAGTGAAAGCATTGCTTCGTAGCCTGCACAGAAGTTTCAATAATTTACACCAGCGTTTCGTAAAGTTACGTGAGATGGGATCTAAATGAGTTGACTGCCAGCCTCACTTCGTATATCAACGCCGTCACTAAGAACGAGCCTTTTTGTGGTTATCTGCTGCGGCGGCGCCGCAGAGTGCTTGGTTACTAAGCAAGCGCATGTTTCCCACAATTAATGTTGCTCCTAAAAATGTCAGCCTTGCTTCATAAAACATTCGAATATGTTGCTATCGCATTCATTGCTTCGCCATTTCGGCGAAACTGTGAATTATTATTATTATTATTATTATTATTATTATTATTATTATTATTATTATTATTATTATTATTATTATTATCGACTCCATCATTTCCACTTCATTAGTTGAAAGTATCAAGTCCTTCTGGGGCCACTAAAATGACGCAACCAGCATTGGTCCGTACACCATGACACGGAACCAAGTATATTATAGCTATAGTCCCAAATGCTAAACAGTAGCTAGGGGGAAGGGGGGGGGGGCTTGGCACATGTGGGTTCAGAGAGGAACAAATGGTATTAGGCGTGATATGCGTATTTGTCTTTCTGGCTCCAAACTGGCTTCGTTTAGGTATAGGCGCTCGTTAGAAAATTCACGTGGTTAAAATTTCCGGAACCCTTTTCGAAGGCGTCTCTCATAATAATATTTTGGTCATGTTAAACTCAAGAATTAAAAATAGAAACCGCCTTCGGGATTTCTGAGATTTATTGTTTTCAGCGAAATATTACGTTGCAAACGCGACAATTTCGCAAGATTTTTTCAAGTAATGCGGTATTATTAGGTTCTTGTCTTTCGCGTTTAGAAAAGTACGTAAAACTTCTCGGAAATTTTAGCCAACAAAGGCTAATAGCGAACGAAATCACTGGAACGTTTCGCGACACGACTATAGCACTGTAACATGACAAAGACCGCTGAGATTGAATTCCACTTCATTGTCAAATTTTTTAATGCGGTGTTGTTAGCCAATCAGTGGAGTGGTAGCATCTCTCTAAGCCAATCTGAACTCAAACAGTAATGAAAGTAAAATGAAAAAAGAAACGTGACGGTAGTCGACAACGTCCAGAACTCTAAGAAGGAGGAAAACGGGTATTGAGGTTGCTCCTTTAGCTAAAGGAGTAAGGTTGCTCCTTTAGAGGAGTAACAAACTTGTTACACCCATTGCACCATTTTGGGAGTAACTGCAAAGGAGTAACCACGCTCTCGCGGTTGCTCCCCAAAGTAGAAACAGTTAGCAAAAGAAAAATCAGGTTTTGGCTGGCTTAACCAGCCTTTCAAACTGCGTGCTGCACATTCGATTAGATGTACAACCGATGTGCAAACATCACATCCAGAAATAAGTTTCGGGAAAATTTTCAGCAAACACACGGAATTCGAACTCACGACCACCGAGTCGGCACGCGCGTAGACACTAACCACTACACCACACCACGAAACGGCACCGTCTGAAAAGAAAACAGGCTTGTGTAAGCATTGATGGTGTCGTTTGCACACAGCGCAAACACCCCTGCAGTTACTCCCAAAAAAAACGGGCCTTTTTACTCCACAAGGAGGAAAGTGCCCCTCGTTGCCGTGCCGTGAGCAATCTTTTGCGCGCATTCCGTCTCTATAGGAGGAGCAAAGAGCCCTTCTCGGGGGCAACTGCGCAGCTCTTCCGCAACACTTTTTTAGAGTGGCGTGGTATGTGTATGATTGCAGCGCCAGAATTCACCGTACACTCTCAAAAAATATCGAGTAAAAAGGGTGTCTTTTTGTCCCACAACATTAATCGTCATCAGGCTTGCGTGCACTTCCTTTCTTGAAAACTCGGCGCTGGCCACTTTCCTATATCGATAATGAGATGTAACCCTGATAATGGCCATGTCGA